>NC_083570.1:105114462-105276962 GCF_027579695.1 Neoarius graeffei
CATGTGAACTCCACAAAGAAAGGCCCCCACCAGCCACTGGGCTCAAACTCAGAACCTTCTTGCTGTGAGGCGACTGTGCTAACCACTTACACCACCGTGCCACCCAAACTTGTTAAAATTGTTATTGGGATGTTGGAGTGAATCACTCATTTTTTTAAAAAACAATAATATGTTTAAAATCCATAAAATTCTGTTTTTATACATGCCATGGGGTTGCTAGTTTGAGGTCAGCATGTGGAGTTAAGACACAAAATGGTGGGAAATGTCAACTCTGTTGTCGTCAGTTTTGTTCATGGATTGCCCAGTTTAACAATAACAGAGTTGCCGATGGCTAACAGAGTCAACACTTGAAATGAGATGTACCCGCAATTATAGAATGGGCCATATACATATATACATACAGTACCAGTCAAAAGTTTGGAAGCACCTTCAAATTCAATGTTTTTTCTTTATTTTAATTAACTAAAAGACACTTTCCTCCTGTGGGTTCACCACCCACAGAGGTAGCAGTAGGGGTTTGGTGCAATGTGGATTGGGTGGCAGTCGAAGGCAGGGGCCTCGACGACCTGATCCCCGGACACAGCGGCTGGCTGTTGGGACATGGAATGTCACTTCGCTGGGGGGGAAGGAGCCTGAGCTTGTGCGGGAGGTTGAGAGGTACCGGCTAGAGATAGTCGGGCTCACCTCCACGCATAGCTTGGGCTCTGGAACCCAGCTCCTCGAGAGGGGCTGGACTTTCCACTTCTCTGGAGTCGCCCGTGGTGAGCGGCGGTGGGCTGGTGTGGGCTTGCTTATAGCTCCCCAGCTCAGCCGCCATGTGTTGGAGTTTACCCCAGTGAACGAGAGGGTCGCCTCTCTGCGCCTTCGGATTGGGGAGAGGGCTCTTGCTGTTGTTTGTGCCTACGGGCCAAATAGCAGTATAGAGTATCCGGCCTTCTTGGAGTCCCTGGGAGAGGTACTGAGGGGTGCTCAGACTGGGGACTCCATTGTGCTACTGGGGGACTTCAATGCTCACGTGGGCGACGACAGTGACACCTGGAGGGGCGTGGTTGGGAGGAACGGCCTCCCCGATCTGAACCCGAGTGGTGTTTTGTTATTGGACTTATGTGCTAGTCACGGTTTGTCCATAACGAACACCATGTTCGAGCATAGGGGTGTCCATAAGTGCACGTGGCACCAGGACACCTTAGGTCGGAGGTCGATGATCGACTTTGTAGTCGTTTCATCTGATCTCCGGCCCTATGTCTTGGACACTCGGGTGAAGAGAGGGGCTGAGCTGTCAACTGATCACCACCTGGTGGTGAGTTGGATCTGCTGGCGGAGGAGGAAGCTGGACAGACCTGGCAGGCCTAAACGTATGGTGAGGGTCTGCTGGGAACGTCTGGCCGAGCACTCTGTTGGGGAGGTCTTTAACTCCCACCTCCGGGAGAGCTTTTCCCAGCTTCCGAGGGAGGCGGGGGACATTGAGTCTGAGTGGACCATGTTCTCTACCTCCATTGTGGACGCAGCTGTTCGGAGCTGTGGCCGCAAGGTCTCCGGTGCCTGTCGTGGCGGCAATCCCCGAACCCGGTGGTGGACACCGGAAGTAAGGGATGCCGTCAAGCTGAAGGAGTCCTATCGGGCCATGTTGACCTCCGGGACTCCTGAAGCAGCCGACGGGTATCGGCAGGCCAGGCGTGCTGCAGCTCAGGCAGTTGCGGAGGCAAAAACTCGGAACTGGGAGGAGTTCGGGGAGGCCATGGAGAAGGACTATCGGTCGGCCTCGAAGAAATTCTGGCAAACCGTCCGGCGCCTCAGGAGGGGGAAGCAGTACTCTGCCAACACTGTTTACAGTGCGGGTGGGGAGCTGTTGACCTCGACTGGGGACATTGTCGGGCGGTGGAAGGAATACTTTGAGGATCTCCTCAATCCCACCGTCATGTCTTCCATTGAGGAGACTGAGGCTGATGACTCAGAGGTGGACTCGTCTATTACCCAAGCCGAAGTCACTGAGGTGGTTTGCAAGCTCCTCGGTGGCAAGGCACCGGGGGTGGATGAGATCCGCCCTGAGTATCTCAAGTCTCTGGATGTTGTGGGGCTGTCTTGGTTGACACGCCTCTGCAACATCGCGTGGCGGTCGGGGACAGTGCCTCTGGAGTGGCAGACTGGGGTGGTGGTCCCTCTTTTTAAGAAAGGGGACCGGAAAGTGTGCTCCAATTATAGGGGAATCACACTTCTCAGCCTCCCAGGGAAAGTTTACTCCAGGGTACTGGAGAGGAGAATTCGACCAATAGTCGAACCTCGGATCCAGGAGGAACAATGCGGTTTTCGTCCTGGTCGCGGAACACTGGACCAGCTCTATACCCTTCATAGGGTGCTCGAGGGTTCATGGGAGTTTGCCCAACCAGTCCACATGTGCTTTGTGGATCTGGAGAAGGCATTCGACCGTGTCCCCCGTGGTATTCTGTGGGGGGTGCTTCGGGAGTATGGGGTTCGGGGCTCTTTGCTAAGGGCTGTCCGGTCCCTGTACGAACGGAGCAGGAGTCTGGTTCGCATTGCCGGCAGTAAGTCAGACCTGTTCCCAGTGCATGTTGGACTCTGGCAGGGCTGCCCTTTGTCACCGGTTCTGTTCATAATTTTTATGGACAGAATTTCTAGGCGCAGCCAGGGGCCGGAAGGAATCCTGTTTGGGAACCACAGGATTTCATCTCTGCTTTTTGCGGATGATGTTGTCCTGTTGGCTTCTTCAAACCAGGACCTTCAGCATGCACTGGGGCGGTTTGCAGTCGAGTGTGAAGCGGCTGGGATGAGAATCAGCACCTCCAAGTCCGAGGCCATGGTTCTTGACCGGAAAAGGGTGGCTTGCCCTCTCCAGGTTGGTGGAGAAGTCCTGCCTCAAGTGGAGGAGTTTAAGTATCTCGGGATCTTGTTCACGAGTGAGGGAAGGATGGAGCGTGAGATCGACAGGCGGATCGGTGCAGCCTCCGCAGTGATGCAGTCGCTTTACCGGTCCGTTGTGGTGAAGAAGGAGCTGAGCCAAAAGGCGAAGCTCTCAATTTACCGGTCGATCTACGTTCCGACTCTCACCTATGGTCATGAGCTTTGGGTAATGACAGAAAGAACAAGATCGCGGATACAAGCGGCTGAAATGAGTTTCCTTCGCAGGGTGGCTGGGCGCTCCCTTAGAGATGGGGTGAGAAGCACAGTCACTCGGGAGGAGCTCGGAGTAGAGCCGCTGCTCCTCCACATCGAGAGGAACCAGCTGAGGTGGCTCGGGCATCTTTTTCGGATGCCTCCTGGACGCCTCCCTGGGGAGGTGTTCCAGGCATGTCCCCCCGGGAGGAGGCCCCGGGGAAGACCCAGGACACGCTGGAGGGACTATGTCTCTCGGCTGGCCTGGGAACGCCTCGGTGTTCTTCCCGAGGAGCTGGCCGAGGTGTCTGGGGAAAGGGAAGTTTGGGCTTCCATGCTTAGACTGCTGCCTCCGCGACCCGGTCCCGGATAAGCGGAAGAAGACGAGACGAGACGAGACGAGACGAGACACTTTGTGTCTTATAGTAATGACTGACTGTTATTTCTCTTTACTTAGTTGAGTGGTTCTTGACATAATATTGATTACTACAGTTGTTGAACAGGGCTATTTACTGTATTTTTATTATTTACTCTTTACTGGTTGATGGTGTCAAATGCATTAAGAAGGCAAGAAATTCCATTTTTGACAAGACACACCTGTTAATTAAGAAGCATTCCAGGTGACTACCTCATGAAGCTGGTTCAGATAATGCCAATAGTGTGCTAAGCTGTTATCAAGGTAAATGGTGACGACTTTGAAGAATCTAAAAGATGAAACATTGTTTTTTAACACTTTTTTGTTTACCATATGATTTCATATGTTCCATATGTTATTTCATAGTTTTGATGAGTTCAGTATTGTTCTACAATGTAGGAAAAAAAATAATAAAAACATTGAATTTGAAGGTGTTTCCAAACTTTTGACTGGTACTGTACATACAGTACATACATACATACATACATACATACATACATACATACATACATACATACATGGCATGGTGGTGTAGTGGTTGGCACTGTCACCTCACAGCAAGAAGGTTCTGGGTTTGAGCCGAGTGGCTGACAAGGGCCTTTCTGTGCGGAGTTTGCATGTTCTCCCTGTGTCTGCGTGGGTTTCCTCTCAGTGCTCCGGTTTCCCCTGCAGTCCAAAGACATACAGGTTAGGCTAATTGGTGGCTCTAAATTAACCGTAGGCATGAATGTGAGTGTGAACTTTTGTTTGTCTCTATGTGTCAGCCCTGTGATGATCTGGTGACTTGTTCAGGGTGTACTCCAACTCTCACCCATAGTCAGCTGGGATAGGCTCCAGCTTGCCTGCAACCCTTCACAGGATAAGTGGTTACAGAGGATGGATGTGTGTGTGTGTGTGTGTGTATATCCATTCTATAATATATATAAATATATATAAAATGATTACAAATTGGGCGGCATGGTGGTGTAGTGGTTAGCGCTGTTGCCTCACAGCAAGAAGGTCCTGGGTAGAAGGATAAAGTGGCTAGAGATAATGAGATGAGATGAGATGAGATGATTACAAATTGGGCGGCATGGTGGTGTAGTGGTTAGCGCTGTTGCCTCACAGCAAGAAGGTCCTGGGTAGAAGGATAAAGTGGCTAGAGATAATGAGATGAGATGATTACAAATTGTAACTGTTGACAAATCACTCTGGGTTTAGAGGAATAAAATACTTCATCGTGTGATGTAATTGGAAAATAATCCACATTAGGGTGTAATAACATTTACGCAAACTTGTGTTAGATCATCTGTTTTTATTTGTGGGTTTGGCAGCTCATCTCATTCTCATTCTCATTATCTCTAGCCGTTTTATCCTGTTCTACAGGGTCACAGGCAAACTGGAGCCTATCCCAGCTGACTACGGGCGAAAGGCGGGGTAAAGGCCGTTTTCTCCCAGGATAATGGAGTCAAGGGGATCTGCCAATATCCCTTCGTCAAATCCAGTGTCGAGTAAAAGCGAGCCGTGCCTAGTCGATCGAGCAGCTCATCAATACGAGGCATTGGGTACGCGTCGAATTTAGACACTGCGTTGACTTTTCTATAGTCCACACAGAACCGGACTGAGCCGTCGGCCTTGGGAACCAAGACCACCGGGCTGCTCCAGTCACTGTGGGACTCCTCGACGATGCCCATTTCGAGCATGGCCTGAAGTTCTTCCTGAACCACCTTTTTTTTGTTTTCGGGTAGCCTGTAAGGGCGGCTACGCACTACCATCCCCGGGGGCGTCTCTATGTGGTGTTCTATGAGGTTAGTGCGACCGGGCAGGGGCGAGAACACATCCGAAAACTCGGCCTGCAACTGGGCGACCTCCGTGAGTTGGGTCGGGGAGAGGTGGTCTCCACAGGGGACCGGAGAGGTACGTGATGCCAATGTCCCTTTTTGAACCTCCGGCCCCAGCTCCGCCTTCTCCGGAACTACTGACACCAACGCCACGGGGACCTCCTCGTTCCAGAGTTTCAGCAGATTGAGGTGGTAGATCTGTAGCGCCCCACCCCTGTCTGTTCGCCTCACCTCATAGTCGACGTCCCCGACTCGCCGTGTGACCTCAAAGGGCCCTTGCCACTTGGCGATCAATTTGGAGCTCGACATGGGCAACAGTACGAGTACTTTATCTCCCGGTGTGAACGCTCTAAGGCACGTACCCTTGTTGTACAGGCGGGCTTGCCGTTCCTGGGCCTGCCGCAAATTCTCCTGAGTTAGGTGGGTGAGCGTGTGGAGTTTTGCGCACAGGTCCATAACGTACTGAATTTCGTTCTTACTTTGTGAAGGTCCCTCCTCCCAATTTTCCCGCAGCACGTCCAGGATGCCACGCGGCTTATGCCCATATAATAATTCGAACGGGGAGAACCCCGTGGAGGCTTGGGGGACCTCTCGCACTGAGAACAGCAAGGGTTCGAGCCACTTATCCCAATTACGTGCGTCCTCACTTACGAATTTCTTAATAATATTTTTGAGGGTGTGGTTGAACCGTTCCACTAAACCGTCCGTTTGTGGGTGATATACGCTGGTGCGGATCGGCTTAATCCCCAATAACCCATACAGTTCGCGCAGTGTTCGTGACATAAACGTAGTGCCTTGGTCAGTCAGAATCTCTTTCGGGATTCCAACTCGGGAGATGACATGGAAGAGTGCCTCTGCAATACTGCATGCTGAGATATTGCGCAGAGGCACTGCTTCCGGGTATCGCGTTGCATAGTCCACCAGAACTAATATAAAGCGGTACCCTCGTGCTGACTGATCTAATGGCCCGACGAGATCCATCCCAATTCTCTCAAACGGGGTCTCGATTAACGGTAGAGGGCGCAAAGGCGCTTTTGGAATGGCCGCTGGATTTACTAACTGGCATTCGCGGCATGCCGTACACCACCTACGGACATCGCCGCGAATCCCCAGCCAATAGAATCGGGCCATTATTCGGGCTAGTGTTTTATCCTGCCCTAAGTGTCCAGCCATGGGATTAAAGTGAGCCGCCTGGAATACCAATTCCCGGCGGCTCTTTGGAATCAAAAGCTGCGTGACTCGCTCTTTAGTTTGAGTGTCCTGCGTCACTCGGTATAATCTATCCTTCATAATCGCGAAGTAGGGGAAGGATGGGGTGACGTTCGGTGGGAGCGTTTGACCATCGATTACTCTCACTTGGTCAAACGCATGCAGCAGAGTCTCATCTCGCGACTGCTCTAATGGGAAATCCTCACTCTGACGCGGAGATGATGTAGATGGCTCTGTGACAGCTGCTCCCGCCAAAGCTACACCGGGACCTCCCCCTGTCAACTGGCAGGACCCACTCTCTACTAGGCACGTCATTAAACCCCGAAATCCCAGCCAATCAGTCCCCAAAATTAAAGAGTGGGTAAGGCGAGGATTAACCACCGCCTTCACTATAAATCTTTCCCCTCTGAAAATAATGTTGACCGACACCAAAGGGTAGCGGTGAACATCCCCATGCACACACAACACCCTCACCCCTTGTGCTCCCCCCAATGCCTCGTTTTGAACCAGGCTTTGGCGAATTGAGGTCTGATTACAACCAGAATCCACCAACGCCTGATATGTAGCCCCTTGGATACTCACCGGTATGTGATACGCTCTGGCCCGATCGAGGGCGGCCTCTGGCGCGTCGGGGATCCGGACCACCGCGCCCACTTCCATTGTCGTGCACTGCTGTTGAAGGTGGCCCGGCTCCCCACAGCGCCAGCCAACCGGCCTGGGCTTTCCCTCTGCACCGGTGATCTGGGGTTCACTCACCTGAGGTGGGGGAGAGACAGACACAGAAGGGAGAAATGGGATGGCACCGCGGGTGCGGCGGGCCGGCTGGGGTGGGGCCGGCCCCCGCCTCCGCGGTGGGGGAATGGGGTGAGGACGGGACACAGGAGGAGGGAGAGAGAGAGAGAAGAGGAGAGAAGAGAAGACGCCATCTGCCGTCCTGCCGCCGGGACAGCCGCCAAATGGTCCTCCGCCAGCTCGACTGCCTGATCCAGCGACGCCGGGCGGTGGCACCGGACCCACTCCGCAGTTCCTGCTGGCAAGCAAGTGACGAACTGTTCCAGCGCCACCTGGATTCCTTCGGCGTCGCAGTTGTTGGCCCTCAGCCACCGCCAGCAGGCGTCCCGGAGCTGCTGGCCAAACGCGAACGGCCGGCCGACTTCCTCCAAGCGCAGCGCGCGGAAGCGCTGGCGCTGCTGTTCTGGAGTGCACCCCACGCGCTGGAGGACGGCCCAGCGGAGGTCCGCGTAGGCCAGCCGGCGGTCGGCGGGGAGCTGTAGCGCGGCCAGCTGTGCTTCTCCCGTGAGCAGGGGAAGGAGGTGCACCGCGCGCTGCTCCATCGGCCACCCCGAGGCTTCGGCGACTTGCTCAAAGAGCGTGATGAACGCCTCGGGGTCATCCTGCGGGCCCATCTTGGTGACAGTGAGGGGAGACGGGCCCGCGGTAGGAGTGCTGGTGGACCCCGCCGACGCGAGGAGGTGCCGGAACGCCTGTCGATCTTCTTGTTGGGCCAACACCAGGGCCTCAAACCGCTCTTCTTGCTCCTTTCGGAGGGTGAGTAGCTCCTGGTGCTGGCTTTGCTGGGCCGTGGCAAGGGCGTGGACCAGTTCAGCAAACGGGGAGGACTCCATGGGGCTGTGAGGCTGCTGTGCTCCAGATCCTGGGTTTCGGCACCACTGTAGAAGTCAGAGCAGGTGGGTGGAGCACAGAAGTATGGCAGGCCAGAACTCAGTTCCAAAAACTATTTTATTTTGCACTTTTCAGTAGCAATGTATACTCTCCCAGCCACATGCATACACACACACACAAGTCATCTGGTGGAGGAGAGAGCTCACTTCCTCTGCTCTCTCTCTCCTTATATAGGGCGTGGTTGCTGGGAAGACACACAAACACAGGTTAATTGCTCTCAGGTGAAGAGATTCTGCCACTTACCTTCCCTGACTCCGCCCTCCTGTCACAGACTGGCGCTTGACCATGCCCCCGCTGCCACAAATACATAATGCTTTTTAATATTTGTTAATTATATGTAGTGGGTTTTGTTTGTTTGTTTGTTTGTTTGTTTTTACACATAATACATTGGCTATATGATTTTATTTCGTACATCTACATGATGTGACGTTTTCTTGAGTTCACAGGGTGTGCATTGTTTGTATCATGTTTACTTTGGCAGGGGGTTTTTGTGCTGTTTTGTTTTGTTTGTATGATCACATGTGAAATGAGTAAGGTTTTATTATTCCAGGACATGAGTGACTTTCCGGCAAGTGCTAAAATCTCTTATTAAATTTGCCAGATTTAATGGCTGTCATTATTTCAAGTTTATTCATATGAATGAGTTAGGTACAATGTTTGAAGGTGAATAAAAACTCTAATATTGTAATCACAGCTCTAACAACTATGAGAAGGTTTTGGGGGGGGTTTTGTGCATAGTGTTTTGGTGAGGAGATGACGTATTTCTTGTCATTGTGAACACAGCCATGACACACACCAGAATAACTTCTTCATCCATTACCCGGAACACTACTCGGCTCATGCAAATGCTTGTTGATTATGAAAACCTGGAACTGAAACCACATGAATTCACTGACCATAAACTATTGGATACAGAAAATGACATACACCTGAACAATAACTTTTTCTCAACCATTAAGGACAATTGCCACTATTACACAGAGGAGCAGTACAATCAGTCCACTGAGGCTGTGGGAAAATTATCAATAATACACTTCAACAGCAGAAGCATGTACACTAACTTCAAACACATCAAGAAATACTTAAGTCAGTTTACTCATCCATTCAACATAATTGCCATATCGGAGACCTGGATTGACCTGGAGAAAGGAGTGGATTTCGAACTGGCTGGATATGAATTTAATTATATAAACAGGAAAAATAAAGGTGGTGGAGGAGTGGCGGTGTATGTGGACTGTAATTTGAATTATAACTTAATAGATGGTATGACAACAGTGATTGATAACTTATTAGAATGTTTAACAATCGAAATTAATATTGAAAAAAGTAGAAATGTAGTAATTAGCTGTGTATATATAGAGTGCCAGAAACTAGTATAGAGGTGTTTAAGGACTGGGTAGAAAAGACATTTACAGTAGATAATAAAGTTATCTTCATTTGTGGGGATACTAATATTGATCTGTTGAACCCTAATAAGCACAGTATGACTGAGGAATTTATTAATACCATGTACAGTATGAGTCTCCACCCAAAAATTACCAGACCCACCAGAATTACTGACCATAGTGCTACCTTAATAGATAATATATTTACCAATGATATAGATAATAACATTATAAGTGGAATATTAATCAATGATATTAGTGATCATCTACCAGTTTTTACAATTTATGACTATAATCATAAGAGAAATTTGACAGACCATAAACTTAAGTATAGAAGAGTTAGGACTGAGGAGGCCATGTTTGCATTAAATAATGATTTATTAATACAAGACTGGGAATCAGTTTATATAGAGAATAGCATTGATAGATCATATGATAACTTTTTAAGTATATTCAAATTATTCATCTCATCTCATTATCTCTAGCCACTTTATCCTTATTATATGATAAAAATTGCCCACTGAAGCAATATAGTACAAAACAAAACTATAATGACCAACCTTGGATTACTAAGGGATTACAAAATGCCTGTAAGAAGAAAAACACTCTATATAGAGAATTTATTAAATTAAGAACCAAAGAGGCAGAAAATAAATATAAAAAATATAAAAACAAGTTAACAAGTATCATAAGGAGATGTAGGAAGGATTATTATGGTAAATTAATATATAATAACAAAAATAATATTAAAGGAATATGGAATATATTAAATAGTATTATTAAAGATGGTTCTGGACAAATACATTACCCTAAATACTTTAATGACAAAGGTATCGAAAATTATAACATGGATGTAGTTGCTAATAGTTTTAATAATTTTTTTGTTAATGTTGGACCAAGATTAGCTCAAAATATCTCTGATCCAGTAACAAATAATGATTATATACATAATATTATAAAGAGGAATTCTTGTTCTATGTTTCTTACACCAGTAGATGAGAAGGAAATTATTGATATAGTTAATAAATGTAGTAATAAAATATCCACAGATTGTAATGATATTGATATGAAACTAGTGAAAATTATTATTGGGGGGATTTCTATACCATTAACACACATCTGTAACTTGTCATTTCAAACCGGTACATTTCCAAGCAATATGAAAATAGCAAAAGTAATTCCATTGTATAAATCTGGGGACAAACACAACTTCACAAATTACAGACCTGTTTCTTTACTTCCTCAATTCTCCAAAATTCTTGAAAAACTATTCAATAACAGATTAGATAAATTCATTGAAAAATACAGACTACTCAGTGATAGTCAATATGGATTTAGAATAAATAGGTCAACAGAGATGGCACTAATGGAATCAATTGAAGAAATCAGTAACTCTATAGATGATAAGAAATATGTTGCTGGGATATTTATTGATCTTCAAAAACCTTTTGATACAATTAATCATGATATATTAATTAATTAATAAGATGGAACAATATGGGATAAGGGGAGTTGTATTAAATTGGATAAAAAGTTATTTGAGCAACAGGACACAATTTGTGAAGCTGGGTGACTCTGTCTCAACTCATTTGAATATTGATTGTGGTGTTCCTCAGGGGTCAGTATTGGGTCCTAAACTGTTTATTCTTTATATAAATGATATGTGCAATGTGTCAAAGATATTTAAGATGGTATTATTTGCAGAGGCGGCATGGTGGTGTAGTGGTTAGCGCTGTCGCCTCACAGCAAGAAGGTCCGGGTTCGAGCCCTGTTGCCGGCGAGGGCCTTTCTGTGTGGAGTTTGCATGTTGTCCACGTGGGTTTCCTCTGGGTGCTCTGGTTTCCCCCACAGTCCAAAGACATGCAGGTTAGGTTAACTAGTGACTCTAAATTGACTGTAGGTGTGAATGGTTGTCTATGTGTCAGCCCTGTGATGACCTGGAGACTTGTTCAGGGTGTACCCTGCCTTTTGCCCATAGTCAGCTGGGATAGACTCCAGCTTGCCTGCGACCCTGTAGAACAGGATAAAGTGGCTAGAGATAATGAGATGAGATGAGATTATTTGCAGATGACACAAATATGTTTTGTTCTGGAACAAATTTACATGAGTTAGAAAACATAATCTCTTCAGAATTGTGCAGGTTAAAAAGTTGGTTTGATCAAAATAAATTATCATTAAATCTGTCTAAAACAAAAATCATGTTATTTAATAATTATAAAATAAATAGGGCAATAAATGTACAGGTAGATGGTGTTGATATTGAAAGAGTTTCTAATAATAAAATTTCTTGGGGTAATAATAGATGATATAATTAATTGGAAATCACATATAAAATACATACTAATGAAACTATCAAGAAGCATATCTGTGTTGAGTAAAGCTAAGCATGTCCTGGACTATAATTCACTCCACATACTTTACTGTTCCCTGGTTTTACCATATTTAAATTACTGCTCAGTGGTGTGGGGAAATACGTATAAATGTTCACTTCATGCAATAATTATACTTCAAAAAAGAGCTATAAGAATAATTCATAGTGCTGGTTACTGAGATCATACTAATTCACTATTCTTAAATTCAAAATGTTTAAAATTCAGGGATATTATAGAATATAAAACTGCCTTAGTAATGTACAAAGTAAGGAATTATAAAGTACCAAGGAATATCCAAATAATGTTCTCGGATAGACAGGGGAGCTATAATTTTAGGGGGAAATTTAAAATTTGCAGTGCTAGGACAACGTTAAAAATGTTCAGTGTCTCTATTTGTGGAGTAAAGCTATGGAATAGTTTGAATATGGAGCTCATGAAATGTACAACTATAAACCAGTTCAAAAAAAGGTATAAGGAACAGATCTTTACTAGGTATAGGGAGGAGGAATTACAATATATACAATATATATATATATATATATATATATATATATATATATATATATATATATATATATATATATATATATATGTATGTGTGTGTGTGTGAATATATATATACACACACACACTCATTTTTTATATAATATATCCGAATGTACCCACTGCTGCAGCCAGGATGGAGTTTAAGTCATCAAAATCAAGGAGTTTGGTCCTGAAGCGGGATCGTGTCCAAGATCGCTTCAGGTTCAAGATAGGTGAAGACACCATCCCCACGGTAACAGAGAAGCCTATTAAGAATTTAGGGAGGTGGTACAGAGCTGACCTGAATGACAAGGCAAGTGTAAAGGAGATGCTCAGCCAGGCAGACGAGTGGCTGCAAGCCCTGGAGAGGAGTGGCCTACCGGGGAAGTATAAGGTATGGGGTTACCAACACGGCATCCTACCAAGGCTTTTGTGGCCACTGCTTGTGTATGAGGTTCCTTTGACAACAGTGGAAACTTTGGAAAGGAAGATCAATAACTTCCTTAGGAGATGGTTGGCAGTCCCCAAGAGTTTTTGCTCCTTAGGGCTATATAGTTCTGGGAGTAAACTACAACTACCAATCACATCTGTCGTGGAGGAATTTAAGGCAGCCAAGGTCCAGTTAGTCATGATGTTGCGTGACAGTGATGATCAGGCGGTGCGACAGGCAGACATCACTGTGAAGACAGGTCAGAAGTGGAGAGCCAGCGGAGCGCTGAGGGAAGCGGAGGAGCGACTGCAACATGCTGACATCTTGGGTACTGTGACCCAGGGGAGGTTGGGCCTTGGAGTCATCACCTGAGCAAGCTGGAAGAAGGTGAAGGCAAAGGACCATAGGGGAATGGTACAAGAAGAGATCCGGGCTGTGGAGGAAGAGAACAGGCAAGCTAGGGCAGTGGCGATGAAGCAGCAAGGCAGCTGGACCTGGTGGGACAGTGTCCGGGGAAGATACCTCAGTTGGAAGGACATCTGGAACATGGAGGGACATCGGTTGAAGTTCCTTCTGAGCTCTGTGTATAATGTGCTACCAACACCAACTAACCTGCAAAGGTGGAGGCTGACAGAGGATCCCTTCTGTGCACAGTGTAAAAGACCAGCAAACCTGGAGCACATCCTGTCATCCTGCAAAGCAAGCCTGACCGAGGGAAGGTTTAGGTGGCGCCATGATAAAGTGTTGGCGCAACTGGCCGATGGCCTGGAGAAGGAGAGGAAGAGGAAAAGAACCAAGGCCCACAACAAAGGGCCCTGCTTCATCAGCTTTCTCAGGCCTGGGCAGAAGGCAGGCAGGGAGGACAGGTGTGCAGGTATTCTTGGCATGGCAGAGGACTGGGAAATGAGAGTTGACCTGGGTAGGCAACTCAGGTTTCCTGAAGAGATTGCTGTCACCAGCCTCCGACCAGATATCATGCTCTGGTCCCATGCAACAAAACAGGTGGCCTTGATAGAGCTAATGGTACCCTGGGAGGAGAGGATTGAGGAGGCACACGAATGCAAGCTGGGGAAGTACCAGCCCCTCCTTGTAGATAGTTAGCAGAGGGGGTGGAGAACCTGGAACCTACCAGTGGAGGTGGGTTGCAGGGGGTTCCCAGGGCAGTCCCTTTGGAGAGCACTAGGACGGCTTGGGGTTAGGGGTGTAACCCGTAAGAACTTGGTGAACAGCATCTCAAAGCAGGTGGAACAGGCATCCAGGTGGCTGTGGCTAAAGAGAAGTGACCAGTGGCGAAGCCAGGCTGGCAGAGAAGAGGGGGGACAGAGTTGCACGGCAGGTTCCTGAATGACAGAGGGAGCAGTTCCAGGACACTGGTTCTGCTGTCAAGCCCCACTGAGGTGTCGTGGGCTTGTTGACGAAACACCGGTGAAGTGGGGGGTGCCCACTTGAAAACCCTGTGAAGTCTACAGGTCTTCGTCGTGCAGCTCTGCTTTCAGTTGAAGACGTCTGAGGGGAGCGACTTCTATGCTAGCCACCACACAGAAGGAGCAGGCCTTAATGCCTGCCAGGTGCGGTGGCTGCGGTATATCCTACCATGTAAAGACACACACACACACACACACACACACACACACACACACACATATATATATATATATATATATATATATATATATATATATATATATATATATATGTGTGTGTGTGTGTGTATATATATATATATATATATATATATATATATATATATATATATATATATATATAAGTGCATAATTGTATATAATATATAAGCATAATATGCATAATTATGATATGGGTGTCTGTGCATGTATGGATGTGTATAGTTATAGGTATGTGTATGTACTGTATATATGTATTGTATGTGTGTATATATGCATAGCATAAGTATTTGTATATATATGATTTGATTTGGGCGATATTATACCATGTTGGTATGTCTTGGTATGTTTTTTTTTTTTTTGATTTTGATTTTTTTTGTATATATAGTTTATTATGGTGGAAAGTGACGTTTGATTAAAGGTGGTATAGAGGGTTAGGATTTGATAAGTTATTTACTTCTTCCTAATCCTTTCCAAACATTATTATGTTATTGCCTTGTGGCTATACTATTCTGTTTATGACGATGTTTTGATGATTGCATTTTTTATTCCCAAAGCCACTTCTCTAACCATTAGGCCATGGCTTCCCCATCATGGCTGATGCCAAAGCTCTGACATCTACAAAACAACTTTGCTATACTGCGAAGGTTAATGTACCTCAAGGGCACTTCAGCCATCCCTGTTGGTCCAGGGAATCAAACCAGTGACCTTTTTGTTCCAAAGCCACTTCTCTAACCATTAAGCCATGGCTTCCCCAGCATGGCGAGTCCCTTTTGATCCTCAAAAAAACAATTTTACCATAATTGTAAGGGTTAATGTACCTCAGGGGCACTTCAGGCATCCCTGCTAGTCCAGGGAATCAAACCAGCAACCTTTTGGTCCTAAAGCTGTGTCTCTAACCATTAAGCCATGGCTTACCTATGATAGCTGATGCTTTGCTCTGACCCCCAAAAAACAATTTTGCTGTACTGTATAGGTTAATGTACCTTGAGGGCACTTCAGCCATCCCTGCTGGTCGAGGGAATCAAACCAGTGACCGTTTGGTCCCAAAGCTGCTTCTCTAACCATTAAGGCATGGCTTCCCCATAATGGCTGACCCTTTGCTCTGATTCCCCAAAAAAGAATTTTAATGTACTATACTGTACTGTCTGTGTAAGGGTTAATATACAGTACCAGTCAAAAGTTTGGAAACACCTTCAAATTCAATGTTTTTTCTTTATTTTAATTAACTAAAAGACACTTTGTGTCTTAAAGTAATGACTGACTGTTATTTCTCTTTACTTAGTTAAGTGGTTCTTGACATAATATGGATTATTACAGTTGTCGAACAGGGCTATTTACTGTATTTTTATTACTTTTTACTAGTTGATGGTGTCAAATGCATTAAGAAGGCAAGAAATTCCATTTTTGACAAGACACACCTGTTAATTGAGAAGCATTCCAGGTGACTACCTCATGAAGCTCATTCTCAGCTCATTATCTCTAGCCACTTTATCCTTCTACAGGGTTGCAGGCAAGCTGGAGCCCATCCCAGCTGACTACGGGCGAAAGGCGGGGTACACCCTGGACAAGTCGCCAGGTCATCACAGGGCTGACACATAGACACAGACAACCATTCACACCTACGGTCAATTTAGAGTCACCAGTTAACCTAACCTGCATGTCTTTGGACTGGGGGGAAACCAGAGCACCCGGAGGAAACCCACACGGACAACATGCAAACTCCGCACAGAAAGGCCCTCGTCGGCCACGGGGCTCAAACCCGGACCTTCTTGCTATGAGGCGACAGCGCTAACCACTACACCACCATGCCGCCCCTCATGAAGCTTGTTCAGATAATGCCAATAATGCGCAAAGCTGTTATCAAGGTAAATAGTGACGACTTTGAAGAATCTAAAAGATGAAACATGTTGTTTTTTTAACACTTCTTTGTTTACCATATGATTCCATATGTTCCATGTGTTATTTCATAGTTTTGATGAGTTCAGTATTGTTCTGCAATGTAGGAAAAAAAAAAAAAAAACATTGAATTTGAAGGTGTTTCCAAATGTTTGACTGGTACTGTACCTTGAGCTGGTTATTATTCTGAAATAAACCCTACAGGTGATATTGGATGCTGATAAAAAGCAGAGGCTCACTGTACATTATCCCGCTTAATACATGAATATCTACTAAACAAATCAATAATTTGACACAAAAAACCCAATGATATACACTACCGTTCAAAAGTTTGGGGTCACTTTGAAATTTCCTTATTTTTGAAAGAAAAGCACTGTTCTTTTCAATGAAGATCACTTTAAAGTAATCAGAAATACACTCTATACATTGCTAATGTGGTAAATGACTATTCTAGCTAAATTCTACTAAATGTCTGGTTTTTGGTGCAATATCTACATAGGTGTATAGAGGCCCATTTCCAGCAACTATCACTCCAGTGTTCTAATGGTACAATGTGTTTGCTCATTGCCTCAGAAGGCTAATGGATGATTAGAAAACCCTTGTACAATCATGTTAGCACAGCTGAAAACAGTTTAGCTCTTAAGAGAAGCTATAAAACTGACCTTCCTTTGAGCAGATTGAGTTTCTGGAGCATCACATTTGTGGGGTCGATTAAGTGCTCAAAATGGCCAGAAAAATGTCTTGACTATATTTTCTATTCATTTTACAACTTATGGTGGTAAATAAAAGTGTGACTTTTCATGGAAAACACAAAATTGTCTGGGTGACCCCAAACTTTTGAACGGTAGTGTACAAATTATTTTATTGCTTCCTCTAACAACCAATCAAAATTGAGTATTCAAATGAGCCAGGTCACCTAATAAGTGACAAATAAATACTTTCTGTTCTTTTATTCTAAAATAATGAACATATCAGCTCTGTATTTAATATACAACATCAGTCCATGTTCAGTTTTATAGGCTAATAGAAAATAACTGGATAAAAATTGATGATTTATTATGAATACTAAGCTCTCTACTATCTAGGATTAAATGTAAGGATCTCTGGTATGATAAAAAAAAAAAAACCTTCAAGATATTGTGCAAAGATGTGAAATGTCCAGTTTGAGAGAGAGAGAGAGAGAAGGAAGGAAGGAAAGAAGGAAGGTGATGGTAAATGGTGTTATTTAATACCGAGGTTGTCACAAGTGTTTCCCAAATATGTGTGTGTATGTATATATAATTCCATTGTTGATGTACATTAAGATGTGGGGTATTTTCCTGGAAATGAGTAGTATGTTCTGTGACGCATTTAGAAGAACAAGCAGAGCACAATAAAAAGAGGGACGAGGTGCTCCTCCTTGAGAACTTGGAGGAGGGAAAGAAAGAGAAAGACAAGCAGGCAGGCAGGCACGCACATACAGGAACTCATGGCAACTCGCGAGGTGAGTGACGTCGCACTTTCAGAGAATCACGTAGCGCTCGTGCTTGGGTCAGTCCGCGGCACGCGCACTGAGGCACGGCTCAAGCGTAGAGGCTTTGGGGTGTTTTTTCTTTCTTTCTTTTCTTAGCACAGGGTAGTTTTTCTGTGTTTAAACACACACAGAGAGAGAGAGAGAGAGAGAGAGAGAGTGTTCAGAGAACTGCCTGAGCTTTGACATTTGTGTGTTTAATGTGTTTGTGTTTGGTATGGAGGGAGAGAGAGGTCTTATCTGGATGAAACGTTCTGTTTAACACCTTGACGAAGGTATCATAGCCTATAAGGTATGTTCCAGTGTTGTTATACTCTTTTAAAAAAAAGGTGCATCCTTCCTGCCTTTTCATATTTACAGTACCTGACACGATTGTTTTTGGTGCAAATTTGATCATTGGAGCTATAAGAAAAGAGCTTTACCCTTAATTAAGACTTAATTCATCCTCTGGTGGGTGTTAATTAACAGCAGGAGGTGAATACAGATGTAGAAGGATACACAGACATGAAATATACTGTCTAAATGTGGTGCAAAAAAAAACAGCACACACACACATTCAGGTATTTAAAGTGTTAAAAATCCAATGTCTAAAGTAAATCATAAAATGTCCACTGGCACTCTTGTACTAATGGCTTGACTGATGGCTGTCAGGACAAAAGACCCCCTGTATCTGCTCCGTCCTGCCCATGGGTTAGGAGATTGATAGTGCTCTTTATCTATAGAGGTTAGAAGGGTTTGCTTGGGATGCTCCTGATTTTATCCCTCATCTTCCTCTCCATTACTGTGTCCAGATCCTCACTAGTTTGTTGAATATTATACTTGTCAACCTGTAAAAGTCTTACTCTGACACTCTGGGTTTGGGATTGCTCTCAGTAAAGTGTGTGTGTGGATTTTATTTTGATTTGTTTGTTGTATTGTGTTCGGATAACGATGATAAGGATAAGGAGTTAACAATTCCTAAAACCGAGGTAGCAAAAAATGATTAAGTATTCTTGTTATCCATTTTGACAGTGAGTTAGTGTTAGTGTTACAATGCACTCTTGTGTGCTCGAGCAGGAACTCACGAAAGACACAGTGCTTTAAGATTCAAACAAGAAAGACTGAACATGTTGCCTGTATTGAACATGTAATTTATTTATCTTTCTTTGTGTTGTGTGTGTGTGTGTGTGCACTTGTCTCTACAGTTTGTCCTCACACTTTTAGTGCTATACAGCAGCACAGCATCATTGGTCCTCGCTCAAAATGAGACCACATATCTGCACGAGCTTCCCTCTGGCCGGACAGTGTTGTGCAACCGCTGTGGTCCAGGTTTCCATCTGCAGCAGCACTGCACGGAGACGCGCCCTACCAAGTGCCAACCGTGCAATGATGGATTCTACACCAAGTACTGGAACTACATCTATGATTGTCTACCATGCGACTGGTGTTCTTCAGATGAGGTCGTGGTACAGAAATGCACGAGGTCCAGTAACCGTGTGTGTGCGTGCAAGGAGGGCTTTTACCGCGACTCGTACAGCTGCCAGCCACATACGGTGTGTCCAGTCGGATACGGAGTCAAAGAAAAAGGTAATTCAGTTCAAAAGTTAATCAGAACCTGTCTTTTCTTGTCTAGCTTCTGAAATGTATCAGTGTTGAATGATCACTTAGAGTGTATAATCATCTTGCTGCTATACCCGAGGATTTTTTTATTTAGTGTGTATTTATCTGTTCCATGTGATACAACTAAAACTTTATTTCAAGCACAAACTGTATGTAGTTTGTATTAAGAGAAAATAATTAATCTGTGCATCTACATGATGTATATAAAATAAAAGTGAGAAAATAACATGGACATCATTGAACCTTAATTAGGGTTGAATGAAATATCATATGATTCTTAAAGTCTTTTCTATGATACACGATATGTTTCGTGGAATTCCATGCCAACAAATTGTTGCATTAAAAAAAAAACTGTTGATTTTATATATCTGTAAAAAAAGAACCAAAAAAGACAAAGTTAACAGGGAGAAAAGCATGTAAAATTTGTACTTTCTGCAGTTTTTTTTTTGTTTGTTTTTTTAAATTAAGACTTGTTTTTAATCATTGAACAGGGACTCCATACACAGACACGGTGTGTGAGTATTGCAGGAATGGAAGTTATGCAGTCGGACAACCGGGAAACACCAAATGTGTTCCGCACACACCGTGCAAATCAGAAGAGAAGCTTCTGTTCCATGGAACCAGCCATTTGGACAACGTGTGTGTTACCTGCAACAGTATTGCACAAGATGGTATGCTTTATTGAAAATTGTTAGGGTTTCATTTAACAAGGACAAGGAATAGTTTTCTATTCCTTTTGAGGACTGAGGAGGGGAAGCCATGGCCTTATGGTTAGAGAAGTAGCTTTAGGCCGAAAAGGTTGCTAGTTTAATTCCCTGGACCAGCAGGATTAGCTGAAGTGCCTTTGAGCAAGGCACCTGCTCCCCAGGCTGCTCTGGGTACATTGTATGTTGCTCTGGATAGGAGTGTTTGCTAAATGCCTGTAATGTCATCTATAAGGCTTCTCAACTATAAACAGGAACTATTAGCACCACTTTTTTATCTGGCAGTGATAGAAATGTGAGAGACCAAGCTAAGGATCATAGACATATCAGGTCTCCACTGAATAGCTAATTATGGAAACATGACTCAAGAAGAAACTTGGCTGGGGTTAGAGTAAGGGGAGAAGAGACTGTGAAGGGATTGTTTTGGCATCTAGCTCAGAGCTGAAATGTGCAAGAGAGCTCCAGTGATTAGACAGCACTTTGTTATTCAGTTTAGTATTAGATTATAATATGTCTGTGTAAAGGGGTTATATAGAAATGATCACATATTAGAATGAGTGAGTGTGTTCATATAAACCTTGCAAAAATGAATCAACAATTTCTGACCAGTCAGATTTGAGAATTGAACAGTGACCCAACCTCATGCAAATCTTTATAATGTTACCTGATGGTGTCGGGTAAAATAATAACCCGTAAAAGGTTTCCACTCTGCTTAGATCTCACCTCAATGTTCTATTTCGGCATCCTAATAAATTATACAACAGCAGTGGTTTGTCTTTATAGCTCTAAAAGAGATGTTAAATTATTCATTCTTGCACTCTCAGACTGATTCCTCCTCTCCCTTGAATAATGAATCAGACACAGTAACTGGATGCAAGCACTGTTTTTGATAATTTTTTATTCTTCTGTTTTCAGGTTGGCTAAATATCCTCAAGCAGTCCTTAATAGAAATTGTCAAGCATCACAATACTAAGAAGCTCCATCGCTTTATTAGGCAATTAACTAATTCAAAGAACACTCGTGCATTACGGTCTGTCACAGACCAGGACACTTGGATTCAGCAGCTGCAGCAGTGGCTTAGCAAGGCGACAGAGCAGGAAGTCAGCAGCCTTCCCAGACTACTGCACAAGTTCAATATGAAGAGCCTGGCAACCAAAATCGAGAGCAAAATTAATAGGATTCAAGATGAAGTCAATCTGTGCAGAAACACTTTGACTATCTCTTAACTGATCCCCTTCTGAAGCCTCTGTTCCTTCACGAGTGCATTCTGTTTTCTTTGCACATACACATATGTTGATGAAGGGAGACCCGCAAATGTCCTGACTGCAGATTAATGAGTGTGTATGAGAGATTATAATTGGTCAATGTTACACTGAGGAGTGGAGTTAAGTCTTTACTGCCTAGTTTCTTCAAAGATGTCGTTTTTTTTAAATTATTTTTATTAATAGATTATTATGTCTGCACATTTTTTTTAACAATTCGAGGTGTGTGTCAGGTGCTAAAGATCTAGGCACCTCGCTGAGTCTTGATTTTTCATTATGTTGTACAGATGAAACGTAATTGAGCAGCTGATATGCTCTTGTTGCTTTGGAGTGTGTATGTGTCTGTAATGTAGTGGGTTTTTTTTTCGATGATACATTTTTTAAAATAATAATTTGTCAAACTAACTGCCTCATGCAACGTTATTACCTCTGAATTTTTTTGTTTTTTATTTTGCATTGTTGCTCAAATGCTTAAATGGTTTGTATTTCAATGAATAATTATGAAATCTGCAAAGTATTAAAATATACAAAATTACACTTTCTGGAAGCGGTGTTATTGTTAAAAGGTATTCTCTGAAATTCAGTCTGGCTGGCTCAATGACCACATGGATCCATGTCTTATTGCTGAAGCATTTTAAAAAATGACTTTCATTTAAGAAAGGAATAGAATTAATTGACATTTATTGTCATTAAAATACTCAAAGAGTGGAGTCCACACTGATAAAAATATGGAGTGGGGTTTACTTAGAAAATTTTAGTACACGTTTTACACTCAGAAATGCTAAGTAAATTTAAATTGCCTATTTTAAAGTAAAATTTACTTGCAATTCCTTATAGATTTTACTAGCAATACCAAAGTATTTTTTACATCTGAAAGCAAGTATTTTTTACTTAGTTATATTTTCATTAAGAATTACTGGTAAAAACCTAGTACACATTTTCCACATAAAAAATCCAAGTAAATGTTAATAGGCACACCTTTATAAATCTCTCCAAAAAAGGAAGATGCACAATATCCAGAATTCTACTTTTTTATTTTTCCACAACACAAAAACAAAATGGGCATTTTGTACATTAAAATATAAAATTATATATAAAAATTGAACAATATATATTATATGTTCAACTAACACTGTAAAAAAACAAAAGAGCAAAAACAAAAAGAGGGATGGGAGTGTGTGTGTGTGTGTGTGTGTGTGTGTGTGTGTGTGTGTGTGTGTGTGTGTGTGTGTGAGAGAGAGAGATGAATTTGTGGCCTTTCTGGAGATGTTAAGTCGAGATTGAAGTTTGCACGTCTCTGATGTTAACAGCACAATTGAATGCCGCTCACACAGTTTTCGTCAAGACACCAAACTAGGATCTGAATTGACCTAAATCAATACTAAAAGAAACTTGTGCTGTGGGTTGATATAACAACTGGGTTGATGCAATATAACAAGTGCTTAGTATGGTTATATCAACTTGTTCTTCCTATATATTGTACCTGTGGTCTACCCCATAGGAAAGCAGTGTTTCTCATCTATGGTCTTGAGATATATTTCAACTTCTCATTCATATCATTCTGTGATCAATTGTTCCTGGATTACTTCTCCTAAGGGTACCTTGGGAGCAAAAGAGAAGTTAAATTGAGATACAAGACACACCTAAGACAAAGGAGGTGAAGTTGAGATAACCAGTTGAGCAATATTTGAGAAGAAAGATGAACAGAGGTGATTTCCTCCTTTTCTGTTCTCTCATTTGTGTATCCTTCTCCTCAAGTACTGCTTAAGTGGGTATCTCAACTTGGTCCCCTCTGTCTTAGTTATGTCTTCTATATCAATCTAGTTTCTCTCTTACTCTTAAGGTACCATTGAGAGAAGTAATCCAGACAACAATTGATCACAATGATATGAAATGAGCTTTAACATATCTCAAGATATTCAATCACAGATGAGGAGCACTGCTTTCCTATGGGGGGAGACCAGAGATTGACAATCACTTCTAGGGCCAATATGTCTAAAACAAACTCTCTCTCTGTGTGTGTGTGTGTGTGATTAGCAGAGAGGGATGAGTTAACTTTGGGCCCTCCACACATGATGGCAAGGGAACCCACTAAATCGGCCTATAGTACACTATAGTAAAATACTCTACATATTCCAAGAAAAAATAACAATCTTTAAAAATAAATAAATACATAAAAAAGCAAAAAGCTGTACATGCCCACCTGCACATCATTCAAGTCGTTGAACAAACCTAGCAAGACGCATAACTCAAAGACTTTTATGAACAGACTTCAAAGTGAAGTCAATCGCATCTGCAACATGCAATGGCATTCCCCTTTTACAGTAGCACTATTATTCTCAAAGAACCCACTTTTGGGGAGAATTTAAAACTAAGTCATCCAAATGCCAAAAGTGACTTTTGAAACACTTTAAACACTTGAAACAATAGTACACTGCAATAAAATTCAAACATCAAAAAAGAACGCAAATCTTTCTTTTAAAAAAGCCAATAAATCTGTACAGGCCCATTTGTAAATTATTGAGGTCATTAAAGAAACCTCCACTTAAGATAGCAAGACGCATAACTGAAAGCCTCTTATGAACAGTTAAGAACAACTTCACAATTAAGTCAATTGCATCTACTGCATGAGCTTTAGTCACATTTCCCTTTTACATTAGCAGTTTGATTTTCAGAGAATGCACTTTGGGGGAAAACTTTATATCATCCAACTCCAAAAGCAACTTTTGAAACACTTCAAATGTGTATTTCAATTTTGGAGGATAACTGAGATTCAGTGAGTACACAAAGCCCATGAGCAGAACGCAAGCATTGGTGAGTGTTTTACAACCACTCAATACCTCTGTACCATCAATCACAATGATGACATCAGTTGGGGGGGCACCCTCTGCAGCACTGCCCAGCACAAGGATCTTGATCACATGGTCTTTGATGTCTTGTTCAATGACATCCCGGGACACATCCTGCTAAACAGAAGACAAAGAAGTGCCACAATGATCAAAAATTGTACAACTTGCACAGCCCAAAACTTCAACTACAGCCTTTGTATAAGGCGTGGGGCATGGACACACACACACACACACACACACACACACACACACACAGACACACACACCTGGTAGTCTTTAATGAGTTCCTCTGTTGATTCTCCCAGGAAATGGATCAGACAACGGATGACGGCATCATGGCTATCGATCTGCTGCTGTATGAAAACAAGAGCATGAAGTAAATACACTGCTCAAAAAATTAAGGGAACACCAAAACAACGCAACATCATTTCAAGTCAATTATACTTCTGTGAAATCAGCCTGTCCAGCTGGGGAGCAACACTACTGTTGTGCAAATTTATTTAGGCAACAGGCGGAAATGACAGGTTTTTTCCAAGACACCCCCTAAAAATGAGTGATTCGGTCGGTGGCCTCCACAGACCATTTCTCTATTCTGCTCCTTTCTGGCTAATGTTTTAGTTACATTTGCACTTTGCCAAGTGTCTCAATGCCTTGATGAACCATAAGGTGGTGAACATCACTTGCCGGAGTCCCTCATATAGTGTAGGTAGTGCATGATGGAAACTTCAATGTGAGCTGTGGCAAGAACATTTGCTGTGTCTCTCTGAAGTGTACAGAACATGGAAGGGACACCAGGAGACAGGCCAGTATGCCTGCTGTTAGCATAGCTTAGCATAATCACTGGAAGTAAATATAACCACTACAATGGTTCTATTTACGTCCAGTGGTTATGCTAAGCTATGCTAATAATGTCTAAGTACTGCATCTAAGTACTAAACACACTGAGAAGAAAATGATATGCACATTCATGTGTAATATTTGGAAATACTGCAAATATGTGAAAATCAAAAAGGGTGGACTGTTCTTTAAGTGCAGGTTTCTGCTCAAATGGTCAGGAACAGACTCCATTGAGAAAGTATTAGGGCCTAACTTTCACACATGTGGCCTGTGCTTGCAGCCCAACACTGTGGAGTGCAATTCGCATAAGCCAGAGAACATCAACGTGACAGACCCTGGAGACAGGATGGAGAATGTTATGCTACCTGCAAAAGCATCTGAAGAGCACCAAACATTAGCCTTGCAATATGGTTGCCATTTCATAACCACTAGCTAGCACAAACTTGGCTTGCTAGCAACTCCACTAGCAAACTTACCAGTGGGAAAAACAGCTCACTGTGCCTCCGTTATTATTAAACCGATTTCACCTAAAAGCACATCGTAATTAGTAACACCTTAGGACAGTGTCCTACTTTCAATGCAACACTGATGACAAATCGCCGCATCAACACCACGAAAACCCAGATACCATCATCCATTTACAAATACATGCTTCCAAAACGCGTTCAGATAAAGTTGCAAAGCTCGACCATTAAATTAGTTTGTACATGCTTACCTTAACCGTGGTGAATTTCCACACTTCCAAACATTTACAGATGAAAGGGAGGACACCGATGACCATCAACGACAGATTTGAATGCACGAAGATATTAATCTGCGACCACCACGAGTCCACGACAAAATGTCACGTCAAGTTCATCAGTCAGACAACCTGTTGTTGAGGGCGGGCATGTCCAAACTCTGACGTCATACCAATGTATTAGGCAACATTTTACTTGAAATTCTGTAGTAATTGTCATGATGACAATAGTAAGCCTACAGTATTTTTTACTACAGTTATTACAGTTAAATTTACAACTGAATGTGAAGGCACACTATTACTCGAAAACTCCAAGCATTACGCTGAATTACACATGGCATGTTCAAGTAACTCTCAGAATTGATATATTCATGTAGAAATCACTTTAATTGTCCTTATTGTATTTACAAGGTCAAAAAATCATTTTTTACAGTGTAAAGAAATGTAGTTCAGCTATAACCTCAGCTGTAAACATATCACAAGTCTGGAAAACATAAGACAGAAGATTTTAGGTGAGTAGCATAATTTGGCAGGACAGTGAAAATAGCACAAAAAAATGATGGGGGAAAATAATTTTAGGGTGGCTTGCAGGTTCAGAGAGCGGTTAGCCCAAGAGCATTAGCTCAAAATTGAGTCCAACCCGGAACAAATTAGTAACAAGCTGAATTTTTCAGAATATGTTCAGAATACCCTTAGGAATAACATACTAAAAGTCCCTGGGAATCCACCTTGTGCTCTCTGAGAAATTCAAGATGGCGTCCAAAATGGCCGCCGATTGGAGATTTTTCAATATCTCAGGGATAAAACATAATATAAATGCAATTAAAATGTTAAATTATATGTTCTCTCATACAAGCAATGCAAATTCACCATTGTCACACTGTTAAAATTAAAATTAACCAAGATTACAAGGTCATTAATGTGGACATTACATGGAATTTGATGGTTGACATGATTGACAGATTAGCTTAGTAGGCTACCTACATACATGAACATAATGTAAGACAACAATTAGACATCAATTTCCTTAATATTTAGTGCATCTTTAAGCTTTGATAAAATATTAAAGGGAAATTAAATTTGAGAACTCTATCTTCTAAAACTACAATGGCAAGCTGTTTCAGTACACTTCTTCAACATTCCGGCGACTTTCATGACAAAAAGGTCTGCCTCAATAAAAGCTCTTGCTTATAAACAATGAGTAGACTTAAACACTTCTCAGTGCCTCAGTTGTAATGCTTGGACCTTTGTTGTACCATCAATGAAGCAAGGAATTTATTCAAAAGATTGTTTAAGGGTGGAAAAAAATTAATCTTTGAGTTTCTAGTGCCAGTCTTTACTACTAGCAATGCCAGTGTGTTCGGACAAAAAATGACTAAACTCAGCATGACCTTTTAAAAATGACTGAACTCAGCATGACCTTTAACATGCCATTTTTCATTTTACACCACCAATTTACTTTAATTAATATTAATGAAAATAAGTGCTCCAACCCCTAGTAATTGTGTTTGTTGTTTTGTGAACAGAATAGGATGATACGGAGTGAACGAGTAACCAATGGATCCACACTCTATAATCAGTAGTGTACATTAAATAGCACATGTATAGATTTACAATTATAAGTCTGTAATTATTATTGATTGTTGAAGTTGAAAGTTATAGAACAATGACCAGTTGTCTTCTTGTAAATAGGTTCATTATTTGAGGAACACTCAGTCGCCATGATTTATTGTGTTGGATTAGCTTCTTGTTATAATGAACAATATATGTAAATAAATTGTTATAATGGATTGAAGGTAATGTTTTGGAGTTCATGATGTTTTTGGTTTTAGTGAAACTCCCAGTGCCAAAAATATGACAATCTAACCAGACATGGCAAGCGAACACATTATACACAAATATACTGTTATAATAATGTGTACATTGTTATTATATAATGTTAATACACAATGTAATATACACATGTTGGAATTTTCTCTCCTACCCTACAAAACATATATTCTGACCTTTTAATTGCATTAATATTTTGTTTTGGGCCTGAGATATGGGCAGATCTCCATTTGGCGGCCATTTTGGATGCCATCTTGAATTTCTCAGAGATCACAAGGGGGATTTCCGGGGACTTTTAGTATGTTATTCCTAAAGGTATTCTGAACATATTCTGAAATTTTCAGCTTGTTACTAATTTGTTCCGGGTATAACCCTATTACTCCTGGGCTATTACTCGAACTTGATTTGGCATTCACAGTGGACAGGTATGGAAAGTGCAGGAAAGATGGATTATTAGAGATTAAAATGGCTGTGTCAAATGTAGAGCAAGCACGAAGTTGAAATAACTTACTTAAGCCCGTCGCCCCCTGCAGAGCATAGACCATTGACGAGTTTCCTCCAGCTTACATGGTTCTGGGCCCTCCTTCCAAGTTCAGTCCAGCTTAGTCCCAAGCCCTGGAGCTTGCTTTCTAAGTTCCTCCTCCAACTATTCCTCTTCTCCTTTTCCCCTGTGGGTTCCAAGCAAGATCCTGCCACGTGATGCTTGCAGGCTTCCGCAGAGTATGACCTATCCACCCCCATTTCTTCCTCTTTATTTGCAGTGCCATTGGCTCCTCCCTGGCAAGCTTTCATAGATCCACATTGGTGACCTTTATCCTTCCAGCAGATCCCAAAAATTCATCTCCGACAACTATTGACAAAGGTCTGGATTTTGTTCTGTGTCTTCTTGGTCATTCTCTATGTTTCTGCACCTTAGAGCAGGACCGACTTCACATTAGATGTAAATATGCGAAGCTTCATTTTTATTGTGAGCTCTTTCGAAGCCCAGATGTTCTTCAACATAAGATACATTTCTCTGGCCTTCCCTATCCTTGTAATGATGAGACTGTTCACGATACTCCCAAGATATGTAAACTCCTCTACATCCTCCAGTTTTTGCCCTTCAACCACAACAGGTACCTTGCTAGTGGTGTTTATCCTAAGCACCTTTGTCTTTCCCTTGTTGATCCTCAGACCAACCTTGGCTGATGTTTCTATGAACTTAGTTTTCTCCTGCATCTGGCAATGGTTATGTGAAAAGGAAAGGTGATAGTAAGCATCCTTGCCATACTCCAGCTCTAACTTCAAAAGGTTCCAATAACTGACCCTCGTGTGCAACACGGCAAGACATTCCCTTGTTAAGGCCACAAATTTCTCTGGAATTCCGTAAAAGTGAAGTAATTTCCATAGTGTCTCATGGTCCACACTATCAAAGGCCTTCTCATAGTCCACAAAGTTGACATAAAGTGAGGAATTCCATTCCAATGATTGTTCTATGATGACACAGAGCATACATATTTGATCTATGCAAGATCAATCTTGCCGAAAACCTGCTTGCTGGTCTTGTAGCAGGGCATCAACTGCTGCTTTCATTCTCTCCAGAAGTATCTTGTTAAGGACCTTCCCCAGTACAGATAGTAGCATGATTCCTGTGATTGTTACATTCTCCCAGATCACCCTTCTTAGGAACTTTTATGATAATCCCCTCCCGCTAATCTTTTGGGATGCTCTCCTCCTCCCATATCCTAGCAAAGAGCCTGTGAAGGATACATATGGATATTGCTAGATCAGCCTTCATATCTTTGGCAGGAACCCCATCAGGCCCTGCTGCTTTTCCATTCTTCAAGGCTTGAATAGCCCTCCAGATCTCATCCTTACTGGGTTTATCATAGTTCAAGGGGAGGGTTGTGTCAGATGGTGGAATATCTGGTGGGTTCTCCAGGGAAGGTCGATTTAGTAGTTCTCCAAAGTGCTCCACCCAACACTTGAGTTGCTCCTCTGCTTTGGTTAAGGTTTTGCCTCACTTGTCCTTGAATGGCTTCTCTGCATGATGATATTTTCTTGCCAGCCTCCTTGTGTAGCTATAAAGATCTTTCATGTTCTTCCTGGCCACTGCTTCTTCTGCTGCCTTCGCCATGTTCTCCATGTACACCCTTTTATCTCGTCAAACACTTTTTCTGACTTCCTTGTGAGCCATTCCATACTGCTCCTGGGCCCTAGCCTTCAAATCTCTTGTCCAGCAGTTGTTCAAATCGGTTTTACATTTTTTCCTCTCCTCGAGTTTCTCTAAAGTAGTTAGTGACATCCAGTCCTTGTAGGTTGATTTTTTCCTTCCAACAGTCTCCTCACATGCGTCGATCCAAACGTTCTTCGCTCTACTCCACTCAGTTTCGATATCTGTTACACCCTCTGCTTCATAAAGATCTTGCAACAACTGATACCTATTTGACATGCTTATCTGGAACTGGTCTTTCATCTTTGCCACTCTGAGCAGGTCTACATTGTATTGTGTCCTAGATCAAGCAGGTCGGCTATGACATTTAAGGCACAATTTCAAGGTTGCCAGGACAAGGTGGTGGTCCGATGCTACATCTGCGCCCCTCTTAATCTGCATGTCTTGCAATGTTCTCCTGAATTTCTTGCTGATCCAAAAATGATCTATTTGGTTCTCTGTTAGATGATCAGACGATACCCAAGTAGCTTTATGTATGCCCTTGTGTGGAAAAATACTACCTCCAATGACAAGTTGGTTCAGTGCACACAGGTCAGTAAACAGCTCTCCGTTTTCATTAATTTCCCCAAGACCATGCTTTCTTATGACCCCTTCATAACTAGTGTTATCAGATCCTATCTTAGCATCGATAGTAGTAGCAACTGCAACTGATGAGGAAGAAATTATCCAAATTGTAAGAAAATGTAAAAACAAAACCTCTGCAGACTGGAATGATATAGACATGTTAACAGTAAAGACAGTTATTGAGGGAATTGTGAAACCACTCACCCACATCTGCAATTTATCTTTTCAATCAGGTACATTTCCAGACAAAATGAAAATTGCAAAAGTGATACCATTGTTTAAAACCGGAGATAGACACCATTTCACAAACTACAGGCCTGTTTCTTTACTCCCCCGATTCTCCAAAATACTCAAAAAACTTTTTTCAGATAGACTGGACAAATTCATTGAAAAACACAACCTCCTTACAGACAGTCAATATGGATTCAGAATGGACAGATCAACATCGATGGCACTAATGGAACTAATAGAGGAAATCACAAAATGTATAGACAATAAAAAAATAGCAATTGGAGCATTTGTGGACCTAAAAAAAGCATTCGATACCATTGATCATAGTATATTATTAAGTAAACTAGAAAAGTGTGGTGTTAGGGGAGTTGGGTGGAGCTGGCTGTCGAGCTATCTAAGAAACAGGCAACAGTTTGTGCAGATAGGTGACCATAAATCTGATTTCATGAACATTACATGCGGGGTACCACAGGGGTCAATATTAGGTCTGAAATTATTCATAATATATATCAATGACATATGTACAATTTCGCAAGTACTGAAATTTGTTTTGTTTGCAGATGACACCAATATTTTTTGTTCCGGTGAGAATTTGCAGCAGACTTTAGAGATAATCACAACTGAAATAAATAAACTAAAACTATGGTTTGACAAAAATAAATTATCATTAAATCTAAGCAAAACAAAGATCATGTTGTTTGGGAGACACAAAATAGATTGTAATGTAGAATTGATAATAGACAATACTAAGATAGAAATGGTAAAGGAAATTAAATTTCTTGGTGTGATTTTGGATCATAAAGTCTGCTGGAAACCTCATGTAGGATATGTACGAGCAAAAGTGGCAAAGTGCTTGGCAATTCTGTGGAAAACAAAATATATTCTTGATTGCAAATCTTTGCATACTCTATATTATTCATTATTTTTGCCATATCTGACTTATTGTGTCTAAGTCTGGGGAAACGCCTACAAAACCACTCTGCAGCCGATATGTACAATACAGAAAAGAGCAATAAGGACATTAAACAAAACAGGATACAGAGATCACACAAACTCACTATTCATAAAATCACACATGTTGAAATGTATGGATCTGGTCAAATTAAGAACAGCACAAATAATGTACAAAGCAAGAAATAATCTATTGCCGAAAAATATACAAGGAATGTTTAGTGAGAGAGAGGGGGGATATAATCTAAGGGGAGACCTAAATTTTAAAAAACCAAAGGTTAGAACAAATATGAAATGCATGTGCGTATCGAGCTGTGGGGTGATTTTATGGAACAGACTGGAGACAGAAATAAAACAAAGTGCAAATATAAATCTGTTTAAAAAAAGGTACAAAAAAAATATTTTTAAACACGTATATTGAAGAGGAAGTATGTTAATGGAGGATGATGAGGGATAAATAGAATAGGGTTGATTGTTATATTAGAACTAACTTAGTATATGGTATATATGGTATATATTTATTTATGGGGATAGATATCTTCATATTTACAGGGATAGGTATGTAGTAGATATTTATTTTTGTAATTATATATTTATATAGATATTTATGAAGTGTATATACGGAATGTAGTATATATTTAATTTTGTAATTAAATATTTATATGGATATTTATGAAGTGTATGTATATGTATGTATATGTGTATATATGTGTGTATATATATATATATATATATATATATATATATATATATATATATATATATATATGGTATGTAGTATATATTTATTTTTGTAATTATATATTTATATAGGGGCGGCACGACGGTGGTGTAGTGGTTAGCGCTGTCGTCTCACAGCAAGAAGGTCCAGGTTCAAGCCCCGGGGCCGGTGAGGGCCTTTCTGTGTGGAGTTTGCATGTTCTCCCCATGTCCGCGTGGGTTTCCTCCGGGTGCTCCGGTTTCCCCCACAGTCCAAAGACATGCAGGTTAGGTTAACTGGTGACTCTAAATTGACCGTAGGTGTGAATGTGAGTGTGAATGGTTGTCTGTGTCTATGTGTCAGCCCTGTGATGACCTGGCGACTTGTCCAGGGTGTACCCCGCCTTTCGCCCATAGTCAGCTGGGATAGGCTCCAGCTTGCCTGCGACCCTGTAGAAGGATAAAGCGGCTAGAGATAATGAGATGAGATGAGATATTTATATAGATATTCATGAAGTGGATATATGGTATATATTTTTATAGGTGTATTAATGTTGTTTGGATTTCGGGGTAGTTAAAAAGGGGTGGGAAATTTAAAAAAAGTATTGTACTTCTTCCCACTCCTTTTTCGAACAATGTGCAGTGTATTGTAATGTCTTAGCTCTTTATGTTATTTTATTTATTCTTTTTTTGTCACTTTCTCGTTTTCTTTCTTTTGTATGTACAAATAGTTACATACATTTTTATGCATGTTTGAAATAAATAAATTCATTCATTCATTCATTGAAGTCCCCCATAATGATGGTAATGTCCTTAGATCGTTCCTTGTTCAGGAGATCCTGTAGTATGGAATAGAGCTCCTCCTTCTTATTTTCCTCAGCATTGTTTGTAGGAGCATAACACTGTATAATATTAACCTTGATGTTCTTTTGCTTGGTTGAAAACTTAGCCATCACAATTTTAGAGCTGACTGGCTCTCAGCTAATGACAGCTCTGGCAGCTTCCTTTGACAACATCAATGCCAAATGCCAATTCTCCTGTTGATAACACTAACCGCCCAGTCTGGTTCCATCTTGTTCCACTCAAACCCAGTACAGATATATTGTAATTCCTCATCTCCTTAGCTATCTGCACCACTCTTCTTGGTTCATACATCATTCTGACATTCAAATTCGATATTCTGATGGTCTTCCTGGGTGTCAGTAGTTCATTCAGCCCCACAGTTTCCATCTGGCTTTCACCATGTCACGTCATAAACCTTCATGTTAAAGACCCTACCTCGCCCAGGTCCGGTGGTTGAAAGTTACTCCTCGATGATTTTGTAACATCTACTTTTTACGATATAAGGTTGTTAGCCCTAGACCAACCTCCCGAGGGGGGAAAATGGGGGATCAGTTTTTGTCTGGCCCCTACCCTTCGACCTGTTTGGCCTGGGTGGCCCTAACAGGAGCATGAAGCTCCAGCCGACATAGCTCTAGGGGGTCACTGGGACATACAAAAAACCCCACCACGAGTAAGGTGGTGATCCCAAGCAAGGCGGCAAGTTGAAATAACAGTGCAGATAAATAGCAGGTGGTTCAAGTATGGAAATGGATAAGATGGATAGATTACAGTGGCTATAAAAACAAGTCTACACACCCTTATTAAATGGGAGGTTTTTGTGAAGCAAAACACAATGAAACCAAAATAAAGATCAGAATTTTTTTCCACCATCCATAACCACTTATCCTGTACAGGGTTGTGGGCAAGCTGGAGCCTTTCCCAGCTGACTATGGGTAAGAGGCAGGGTACACCCTGGATAAGCTCCCAAATCATCACAGGGCTGACACATAGACACCAACAACCAGGCCTGGAATTTCGTCATTTTAGGGGCAAGGCCACTTGGCCTTTTGTGCTGTCAATTTTTTGAGGGCACGAAGGCCAAAAGCCAGGGCACCAAGGCCATAAAATAAAACAATGATTTTAAGTTCATGTCTATAATGAATTTAATTTAAGGACTAATGACTCTTCTGAGGAAGATTGGAGTCTCAGTCGAAACTATCAAGCAGGTAAAGAAACATCTCCTACACTATTATGTCTGAAGATAAGAAAATATTGAACACATCTAAACTTATCAATCCATCACTCACTTCAAAAATTGTAAAACTTATTAAACCTATATCCTCCCATAATTTTTGTTCAACTGACACCGAATGTGCAAGAGCATCTTCAGACTGTACTACTACGCAGATTTTTGATTAATCAAAATTGAGCCTGGAGTACATCAAAATGTTTGACTGCAAATGGAACATATACTAGCATGCAGGCTACTGATTAATGCATAAGAGCCCAGACCGATTTCTTAATCAAGGAAAATTATTGAGGAAATAAAATGAATTAAATAGACAACAAAGAAAATATTTCTGACCTTTTATTTTTTAAAATAGCACTTTCATGTCTCAAGATCTGAAATATTAAATTGCAAATTTGCAGAACACTGCAACACTATTACACCGATAACCTGAAAGTTCATTCTATGCAAACAGTTTGAGTAAATTCCACTTTTAAAGATTAGTTTTATTGCATTACTTAAACAGTATGAGTATATGAAGAGTAGATGAGACAGTCATTGGGTGTACTCATTTTTGTAATTTAAACAAACTTAAACTATCATGTTTTACCTCAGGCCACAGTGCTGCCCTGTTGTGATTGGCTCAAAACTCAAGACAAGTCTGTGCTTGTCCGTTGACGGCTACAAAGGAAGTTGTGCCATTTTCTAATTTACACAGAGGGGGTAAATGAATAAAAGTAAATGTTAATGCTGTAATGATGCCAAAAACAATGAGATAAAATCTCTTGCGATGGTGATCTCGTCAAGATGGCAGCAGTTACACTTCGGTTAAACAGCAAAAAGAAACATACAATACTAGTAACAAAACAATGCTAACTGCATAGATTAAAAAAGTGGCTATGAACAGACAACAGCACATATCACATATCATATTACGACAGGAACAAGCAGTAGTAACATCCATGACCTTACGCTTAAAGCTCGACAAAGGAAAAACTTGACAGCAAGCTAATTAGCATTTGTTACCGGCTACAGTCGGTACTCGGAACGTTAAAAGTGGGTCAACGTTGTAATGACATAACGTTACTGTACAAGCAATGCTTATTTAACAGTAACAAACTTAAGCCCTATATGTTGAAATTCCTATCTTATCCGTTCGTTAATTTATCACACAGTCTTACCTCAGTCAACTTCTTCCCTCCTTCTGTGAAAATTCAAAGTCTCAGACGCGGACACAAGTGGGCGGGGGATGCGTTTGATTAAGTTTCCTGGTTGGCTGGTGATAGATTGGTGTCATTATAGCACATCGGAGCGGTTCATGCCAGGCTCGAGTCGAATCCTCCACTTATGAGTTGCCCAATAAGAATCCAGAATGTCATCAAAAGACGTATTTTTTTCTCAATAGACGCAGGTGATGTTAAAGCCTATTGGCAGTCACGAGGCAGACTACAAAACCGCAGGGCATCAAGGCCACTGTGGCCTTACGGCAGATATTTTTTTCCAAGGGCACAAAGCCAAATTGAGAGGGCACGAGGGCCATGGGCCTCATGAAATTCCTGCCCTGCCAACAATCATTCACAGTCAATTTAGAGCCACCAATTAGCCTAACCTGCATGTCTTTGGGAGAAACCAGAGCACCCAGAGGAAATCCATACAGACACAGCAAGAACATGCAAACTCCACACAGAAAGGCCACCGTTGGCCACTGGGTTCAAACCCAGAACCTTCTTGCTGTGAGGCAACAGTGCTAACCACTACACCACCATGCTGCCTGGCTCACATTTGCCGAATGGAAAACGATGCATGATAGGAACAAGCATTGTTTGATAAATGCATGTCAGGTATTTATCCGGGCAGCACGCTGGTGTAGTGGTTAGCGCTGTCGCCTCATAGCAAGAAGGTCCGGGTTCGAGCCCCATGGCTGGCGAGGGCCTTTCTGTGTGGAGTTTGCATGTTCTCCCCGTGTCCGCGTGGGTTTCTTCCGGGTGCTCCGGTTTCCCCCACAGTCCAAAGACATGCAGGTTAGGTTAACTGGTGACTCTAAATTGACTGTGGGTGTGAGTGTGAATGGTTGTCTGTGTCTATGTGTCAGCCCTGTGATGACCTGGCGACTTGTCCAGGGTGTACCCCGCCTTTCGCCCGTAGTCAGCTGGGATAGGCTCCAGCTTGCCTGCGACCCTGTAGAAGGATAAAGCGGCTAGAGATAATGAGATGAGATGAGGTATTTATCCTCTTGTTGACCAAAAACACTACTCACAAAGGAGAGTTGTTGAGGTCACATGGGTCGTTGACCCTCTCAGTCATCATATGTAGGTCATTAGGGTCCCTGGAGGCCGGAAGTGAATGGTGTTAGCAGTCTAGAGGGTCATTCACACCCAGCCTCCAATGACCCTAACAACCTATAGGATGACTGAGAGGGTCAACAACCCATGTGACCTCAACGACTCTCCTTAGGGTTGCTTTTGGTCCATTAGAGGATAAATACCTGGAACTCCCCACTCGTCAGACAGAACTGAAGAAGCCTTTCGGATGAGATGTGAAACATCTTCAAGAAATTCAAACAAGTCCAGTTGCTTTCTTTGGCACCTATGGTTTATGATGACCTGGATGACTGAGAAACTTCACAGACATATCAACAAGTGGATAAAATGGAGCACCACAATGACATTCTGTCTGACTACCAAGCCTTATTGATTGTATTTGTTGACCGCTTGTTTCATTTCTGATCTAGTTTTCTGGATTGCATTTTGTCCAGCCAGCACTACAGGTGGCATGGTCGTGTAGTGGTTAGCACTGTTGCCTCACCACAAGAAGGTTCTGGGTTCAAGCCCAGTAGTCGATGGGCCTTTCTATGTGGAGTTTGCATGTTCTCCCCATATTTGCTTGGGTTTCCTCTGGGTGTGCTGGTTTCCCCCACAGTTCAAAGACATGTGGTTAGGTTAACATGGGGTGGCCTTGGGCTGAAGTGCCCTTGAGCAAGGCATCTAACCCCCAGCTCGGTGCTGTAGCATGGCTGCCCACTGTTCTGGGTATGTGGGTGTGTTCAATACTCACTTGTGTGTTCAATACTCACTGCTTCAGATGGGTTAAATGCAGAGGACAAATTTCACTGTGCTTGAATGTGCATGTGAAAAATAAAGGCTTCTTCTTCTATCCTATTTGTTGATCACTCAACCATGTGTCTGTCATTTGATCCTGAACTGTGTTTGCTGATTTCAATTTGTTTGCCTGATACTTGCTTTTATTAAACTGCTCACTTGCATCTTTGTCCTATCTGTGACCCTGGTAGTTTTGAGCTGCATTTTAAAAGAATTGACAGAATCAGCAAACTTTAGGGGTGTAAGTTGAGCATTCCACACTTCCACAGAAGCCTAATAATGGCGGTACTATTGAGCAATTGGACAGTGGTCATTCAGGTTTGTGATGGTGGTGGTTGCCTTTGACACTGGGATTATGGTTGTAACATTAAAGTACACAGGAAAAGTGTCTCTGTGCCCCCACCCCACCCCCTTCTGTGAGGGTGCCAGCCAGCTGGCTGGCACATTCTCTTCATACACAGCCAGGGATGCCATCTGGTCCAGGTGTTTTATATGTGTACTCTCATCAGTGTTGTTTTTACCTCATCTGTAAACAGTGATCATGCCTGGTCTTGTGTGGTGGCTGAGGTGGCATCTGCTTGCTCAGTGTAGTAGGTTTCAAAGCATGATTTTGAGTCATACTATCATAGGAAAGTTTATTTGTTCCCAATAACAGTACATCCAGATGTGGTTTATTCCTCTTCCACCACAACAATTTAATGGTTAACCATTAAAGAATGATTAAGTTTCTAGAAGTTTCTCTCAACACATTTCCATATTTATATCTAGTCCTGGCACAAGCAGGCAAATTTTGAATGACCATATTTAGCAGCCCACAGTTTGTCACTCATGTATTTATACCCACACATGCAGACACTGAGGGAAAGTTGACAAGGGTTCATGTTTAAAACTGTACTCAGATGTAATGAAAATTTCCAGGCCCCAAATACCTTTTTATCCAGACATATTACATCTGAAGTACTTTATATGTCACCAAACACATCCTGTGCTTAAAAAGAAGATAAAATGTATATCTTGCAAAATTTCATGAGACTAAATGTGACAACAGTCAGTAAGATCCAAGTCATAAAATATAAAATGACACTGTTATCTAAATAGAAAAGAACACATTCTTCAACACAAGGTGACAGGCAGGTCATACAGTGGATATATATATATATATATATATATATATATATATATATATATATATATATATAAAATTGTATTTATTTTTATTTTTTTAAATTAATCTACACTTAAATTTGCAGGGTTTTTCATGTAATAAAATAAAACCACCCCTCCTAGAACTGCCACCTTATTGTGGTGGAGGGGTTTGTGTGCTTGAATGATCCTAGGAGCTATGTTGTCGGGGGCATTACACCCCTGTTAGGGTCTCCCAAGGCAGACAGGTCCTAGGTGACAGGCCAGACCAAGAGCAGTTCACCAAAACCCTTATGGAGAATAATTGATCAAGGACTGTGACGTCGCCCGGTATGGCGCAGCTGGGGCCCCACCCTGGAGCCAGGCCCAGGGTTGGGGCTTGTATGCGAGTGCTTGGTGGCCGGGCCTTTGCCCACGGGGCCCGGCCAGGCTCAGCCCGAAGTGGTGACATGGGTCCAACCTCCTGTGGGTTCACCACCCACAGAGGTAGCCGTAGAGGGCCGGTGCAGTGTGGATTGGGTGGCAGTCAAAGGCAGGGGCCTCGATGACCTGATCCCCGAACACAGCGGCTAGCTGTTGGGACATGGAATGTCACTTCGCTGGGCGAGAAAGAGCCTGAGCTTGTGCAGGAGGTTGAGAGGTACCGGCTAGAGATAGTCGGGCTCACCTCCACACACAGCTTGGGCTCTGGAACCCAGCTCCTCGAGAGGGGCTGGACTCTCCACTTCTCTGGAGTCGCCCATGGTGAGCGGCAGCGGGCTGGTGGGCTTGCTTATAGCTCCCCAGCTCAGCCGCCATGTGTTGGAGTTTATCCCAGTGAACGAGTGGGTCGCCTCTCTGCGCCTTCGGATTGGGGAGAGGGCTCTTGCTGTTGTTTGTGCCTACGGGCCGAATAGCAGTATAGAGTATCCGGCCTTCTTGGAGTCCCTGGGAGAGGTACTGAGAGGTGCTCAGACTGGGGACTCCATTGTTCTACTGGGGGACTTCAATGCTCATGTGGGCGATGACAGTGACACCTGGAGGAGCGTGGTTGGGAGAAACGGCCTCCCCGATCTGAACCCGAGTGGTGTTTTGTTATTGGACTTCTGTGCTAGTCACGGTTTGTCCATAACGAACACCATGTTCGAGCATAGGGGTGTCCATAAGTGCAGGTGGCACCAGGACACCTTAGGTCAGAGGTCGATGATCGACTTTGTTGTTGTTTCATCTGATCTCCAGCCCTATGTCTTGGACACTCGGGTGAAGACAGGGGCTGAGCTGTCAACTGATCACCACCTGGTGGTGAGTTGGATCCACTGGCAGAGGAGGAAGCCAGACAGACCCGGCAGGCCCAAACGTATGGTGAGGGTCTGTTGGGAACGTCTGACCGAGCACTCTGTCGGGGAGGTCTTTAACTCCCACCTCCGGGAGAGTTTCTCCCAGCTTCCGAGGGAGGTGGGGGACATTGAATCTGAGTGGACCATGTTCTCTACCTCCATTGTAGACGCAGCTGTTCGGAGCTGTGGCCACAAGGTCTCTGGTGCCTGTCGTGGCGGCAATCCCCGAACCCGGTGGTGGACGCCGGAAGTAAGGGATGCCGTCAAGCTGAAGAAGGAGTCCTATTGGGCCATGTTGACCTCCGGGACTCCTGAGGCAGCTGACGGGTATCAGCAGGCCAGGCGTGCCACAGCTTGGGCAGTTGCAGAGGCAAAAACTCGGAACTGGGAGGAGTTCAGGGAGGCCATGGAGAAGGACTATCAGTCGGCCTCGAAGAAATTCTGGCAAACCGTCTGGCGCCTCAGGAGGGGGAAGCAGTACTCTGCCAACACTGTTTACAGTGCGGGTGGGGAGCTGTTGACCTCAACTGGGGACATTGTCGGGTGGTGGAAGGGATACTTTGAGGATCTCCTCAATCCCACCATCATGTCTTCCATTGAGGAGGCAGAGGCTGATGACTCAGAGGTGGACTCATCCATTACCCAAGCCGAAGTCACTGAGGTGGTTTGTAAGCTCCTTGATGGCAAGGCACCGGGGGTGGATGAGATCCGCCCTGAGTTTCTCAAATCTCTGGATGTTGTGAGGCTGTCTTGGCTGACATGCCTCTGCAACATCATATGGCAATCGGGGACAGTGCCTCTGGAGTGGCAGACTGGGGTGGTGGTCCCTCTTTTTAAGAAAGGGGACCGGAGAGTGTGCTCCAATTATAGGGGAATCACACTTCTCAGCCTCCCAGGGAAGGTTTACTCCAGGGTACTGGAGAGGAGAATTCGGCCAATAGTTGAACCTCGGATCCAGGAGGAACAATGCGGTTTTCGTCCTGGTCGCGGAACACTGGACCAGCTCTATACCCTTCATAGGGTGCTCGAGGGTTCATGGGACTTTGCCCAACCAGTCCACATGTGCTTTGTGGCTGACACATAGAGACTGACAACCATTCACACCTATGGTCAATTTAGAGCCACAAATTAATCTAACTTGCACATCTTTGGACTGTGGGGGAAATCAGAGCAGCTAGAGGAAACCTACACAGACATGGGTAGAACATTCAAATTCCACACAGAAAGGATCCCGTCAGTCACTGGGCTCAAACCTAGAACCTTCTTGCTGTGAATTGACAGTGCAAACCACTACACCACTATGCCACCCATGTTAGCCAACAGCTATCCTTAATTACAACATTATGAGATTATCTCAAAAAATTACCACAATTCTCTGATTATTATCAAATCAAATCAAATCAAATCAAGTTTATTTGTATAGCGCTTTTAACAATAAACATTGTCGCAAAGCAGCTTTACAGAATTTGAACGACTTAAAACATGAGCTAATTTTATCCCTAATCTATCCCCAATGAGCAAGCCTGTGGCGATGGTGGCAAGGAAAAACTCCCTCAGACGACACGAGGAAGAAACCTCGAGAGGAACCAGACTCAAAAGGGAACCCATCCTCATTTGGGCAACAACAGACAGCCTGACTATAATATTAACAGTTTTAACAGGTATAACCCTCAACTGTCCTCATGGGGCCGTCCTTCACAGGAGCAGTGCGATAAAACTCTGACCAGACACAGGGCACCAGGATGGATCAAGCAGGTCCGAGGGGCAGAAGAGGCCAGCATCTCAATCCCAGGATCAACATGTAACTCAGAGGGACAGATTGGGGGGGGGGGGGGGGGAAGAGAGAGAGAAAGAAAACACAGGTTGTTAGGTATGCCCTAAAAATGACAAGAATTAAATCTGTGTGGTAGGCTTGCAGAGACGAGAGTCTTTACACCAGGCATAACACACAACAATGGCATGTTAATATGGTAAAAAATATCATGACCTGCTCTGGCTGGATGCTTGATTGGGTGATGGGAGCACACTCCTCAGCAATGATTATTATTTTCTCTTTCTTTTACGACTTCCGTCACAGGTAAGTTCTCTTCATTTTGAAAAGTGTAACCATTAAAAAGACAGGCTTTAAGGTGGTTTCTGGTACAGTACATTGTACTATATTGACCATAACCCATCCTTAGATTTTGAGGGATCTGCATTTTGAGATATGACATTTTCATGGAATTAGTGTTGGTCTTCAACAGGCTTCTCACATTTAAGTGACCCAACCAACTGCCTGAAGCTACAGGTCTGCTTCGGTGTATGTTTAATTCTGCTGTTTTATGTGGACAAGGAAAATGTGTTTGTCACATATGGCTTAGCTTGAGGCCACCAAAATAATAATAATAATAATAATAATAATAATCCATCCATCCATTATTCATGACCACTTATCTTGTGCAGGGTCACGGGCAAGCTAGAGCCTATCCCAGCTGACTATGGGTGAGCGGCAGGGTACACCCTGGGCAAGTAGCCAGGTCATCGCAGGGCTGACACATAGAGACAAACAACCATTCACACTCACACCTATGGTCAATTTATAGCCACCAATTAGCCTAATCTGCAAGACTTTGCACTGTGGGGAAACCGGAGCACCCGGAGGAAACCCACGCAGACACGGGGAGAACATGCAAACTCCGCACAGAAAGGCCCCCATTGGCCAATGGGCTCAAACCCAGAACCTTTTTGCTGTGAGGCAACAGTGCTAACCACTACATTACTGTGCCGCCCCAAAATAATAATAACAATAATAATATGTTTAATTTATATAGCACCTTTCTCACACTCAAGGTCACATTGCAGTTACAAAAGCAAACAGAAAACAGAAAAAAAACAGTTCTCCAAAAGTTGTCAGAATGTAACTCCAGTGGTGTAGCTGCTCACAGTCCCACCAAAAGGTCCACACAGATATGTCCCACACAGCCAGCACAATTGCCACTACGCCACCAGACACCAGCGCTCGCAATGCAACTGCACAAAAGTCTGGGTAACCCTGATGTTGATGAGAGCAACAAGCACACTGTAGTCCATAGCAAGTAGGAGAAGATGCATCATTCATGGCGAACCAAGGCCTGGGAAAACCGATGCTCAAGACTTGGTCTGGAGCTACGCCACAGCTGGCAATCAGCGGACAAAGAGACAAAATCAGCACAAACAGAAAACAAACATTGAACATGCAAACACAGAAAAAGAAGGAAAAGAAAAAAAAAAGAAAAAGCTCCGGTGAGAAGCAACAGCCAAAAGACACACAGCATACTCTCAACCTGAAAGCAAAAAAGATATAGCATGACTTTTGCTTTGAGGTTTCATGTTAAAGTTTGTCATATTCACTTACTGATTATGCACACACACTGATCAGCCACAACATTATCACCACTGACAGGTGAAGTGAATAACACTGATTATCTAACACAATCAGCCACAGCAGACTGTTCCACAAGATGTCCAACCTAGGCCTCCATCACAACATCTGCCTGTGGATACTGGACTTTTTAAGTAACTGGCCACAATCATTCAGGATGGGCCCTCACCGCTCCTCCACTCTGTCACTCAGCATAGGAGCCCCACAGGGCTGTGTTTTGAGCCTTTTCCTATACTCCCTGCACACACATGACTGCACACCACAAACACCATCTTAAAGTTCTCAGACGACACAACAGTTGTGGGACTGATCACTGGAGGAGATGAGTCTGCCTCCAGAGAGGAGGTCCAGAGGCTGACAGACTAGTGTGCTGAGAACAACTTGGCTCTGAATACCAAAAAAGACCAAGAAGCTGATAGTTGATTTCAGAAGACATCAGGATGTTCATCTGCCACTGAACATAAATGAAGAGGTGGACAGAGTTTCCAATTTCAGATTTCTGGGTTCACACATATCAGAGGACCTGACGTCGATATGCAACACACACGGCCTTGTTAAAAAAGCACAGCAAAGATTATATTTCCTGAGAACTCTCAAGAAAATCAACCTGTCCCAACAGCTGCTGATATGTCCTTCTACCTACCGCTGTACCATTGAGAGTGTCCTCACAAACGGCAGGTATGGTAACAACTATGCAGCAGATAAGAAGGCACTGCAAAGAGTCATAAAGACTGCAGAAAAAAATCAAAAAGCAGCTGCCTGCTCATGAGAACATATAGACGTCCCACTGCCTGTAGAAAACACGCTGCATCCTAAAGGACTCATCCCACCTCACCCATCAGCTGTTCGAATGTCTGCCCTCAGGCAAGCGTTACAGAACAACCAAAGCATGCACCACAAGATTCAAAAATAGTTTCTTTGCCAAATCTACAACCACCCTGAACTCTGCTCTGAAGTCTCACACACACACACACACACACACACACACACACACCACAATCAATAACATGTCAATCTACCCCCAGCTTGTGCAGTATTTATTCTTAGGGTTATTATATATTATCAAGTGCATTATCCTCTATTGTACAATATCTATTACCACAATTCCTATTACCAGTGAAATTCCTACTACCAGTGAAATACCTATGACCAAGTGCTCAGTGGATGTTATGTGAATGCCTGTATATCTTTCTTGTTTGTAAATTCTGTCCATATCTTGTAAATTTGTAATCCCTTATGTCTGTATATCTTCTTGTTTGCAAATCTTGCATCTTTTATTTAAATCTCTTTTACATACAGATATATTGAGGACTGTTTCATAAGGCAGTGCACTGAATTCCATTGTGTATCTTATACAATGACAAAGAAATCTTGAATCTTATTTCATTACAGTGGCATCTGTCAAGGGGTGGGATATATTAGGCAGCAAGAGAATAGTCAGTTCTTGAAAGTTGATGTGCTGGAAGCAGGGAAAATGGGCAAGTGTAAAATAGGATCTGAGCAACTTTGACAAGGGCCAGATTGTGATGGCGAAATGACTGGGGGGCAGCACAGTGGTGTAGTAATAATAATAATAATAATAAGTTAAATTTATATAGCACCTTTCAAAAAACCCAAGGACGCTTTACAATTATAGACAAGGAAAAAAAAAAAAAAAATAGAAATATAATAAGTAAAAAGTCCACCAAGTAGGGGTCAGGATGTAATTCCCGTGGTGTAGCAGCCACAGTCCCACCAAAAGGCTCACGAAAACAAGTCCCACATCTCCAGCACCGCCGCCGTGACGCCGTCAGCAACATCGCTCAAACACCACGCCGTGGATCCACACAGCGAGCAGAGAAGCTCCGCCATGCAGAGCGCTGGTGTGTCCCAAACCGCCTGCACAGCCGCCGCGACGCCACCGAGCAACATCACTCGGAACATCACGCCAAGTGTTAAAGCACAGAGCGCTGGACAACCACGATGTAAATTGAGCAACAGGCTCACTGCAGTCCACAGCTGGGAGTGCAGGCATCACCCACAGCGAACCAAGGCCTAGAGGGAACCGACGCCCCAAACTGGGTCCGGAGCTACACCACAACCGGCGGACAAAACACTCAAACAAACACCAAACTACACAAACACACAGGAAAGAAAAAAAAATAGAAAAAGAAATAAAATAAGAGCTCCGGTGAGAAGCGGCAGCCAGAACGTGCACGACATAGTGGTTAGCACTGCTGCCTCACAGCAAGAAGGTTCTGGGTTTGAGCCCAGCAGCTGACAGGGGCCTTTCTGTGTGGAGTTTGCATGTTCTGCCCATGTCTGCATTTCATCCTGGTACTCCAGTTTCCCCCACAGTCCAAAGACATACAGGTTAGGTTAATTGGTGGCTTCAAATTGACTGTAGGTTTGAATGCTTGTTTGTTTCTAGGTGTCAGCCCTGTGATGATTTGGTGACTTGTCCAGGGTGTATCCCACCTCTCACGCATAGTCAGCTGGGATAGGTTCCAGCTTGCCTATGACCCTGCACAGGATAAGTGATTATAGATAATGGATGGAGATGACTGGGTCTGAGCATCTCCATAATTGCACATCTTGTGGGGTGTTCCTGGTATGGAGTGGTTAGTACCTACCAAAAGCAGTCCAAGGAATGATAACCAGTGAACCGGCGACAAGGTCATGGGTGTCAAAAGCTCATTGATTTGCATGAGGCATGAAGGCTAGCCCATATGGTCCAATCCCACAGAAGAGCTACTGTAGCACAACCTGCTGAAAAAGTTAATGCTGGCGGAAACAGAAAGGTGTCCACTTTTACAGTGGAGTTTGCATGTCCACAGTCCAAAGACATGTGGATTTGGTCAGCTGGCTATTCTAATTTGCCCATAGGTGTGATTGTGAGTGTGAATAGCTGTTGGTCTCTGTATTAGCCCTGCAATAGATTGGTGACCTGCCCAGGGTGAACCCTGCCTCTCACCTGAAGTCAGCTGGGATTGGCTCCAGCTTATCCCATGACCCTGATGGATAAATGGTACATGTAATGGAATTGCAATGACATTGATATCTACTGAACTTTGTTAATCCTTTGCACTCCACACTCCACTCTTTTTCTTGTTTAACCCCCAAATGCTCTTTAACCCAAATGCATAAAATTAAGATGTGAATCTAATTAAAAATGTATCATCAGCAAAAAAAAAAAAGATGGTGACATGATGAGGTGGCAGAAATACAGATATGAATCAGAGAGCGGCCTGACATTTGGTACATGAGACAGTTAGACACTTTACGATGCATGACACATCCTGAAACTCACAGACCCATCTTTAAACATATTAGAATTTATTTTATGAAGGCAGTGGATTTAGAAGCATATGCTCTCAGAGTCATTATCGATTTGAGTCACATGTTGAGGTTAAGACAATAATGTCACTTTCAAAAAAAAGAGGAAAGAGAAAAGAGAAGCTTAACTTTTGAAACTTTTAAAGAATGGCAGCTGCAAAAATTCATTTGGTATTCATTTGCAATCTCCTCAGCTGCTAATGTCAATGAGTTATTTCCGTCGAGGCAAACACACACGTTTCTATATAAAGAAAAAAAAATACAGTTCAGACTTCAGTGTCATGTCTGGCAAAGCAGAAAAGGGAAAAAATATACTGTGTTCATTCTGATATTAAGGGTTTTTCTTTTTTGTTGTTATTTTGTTTTTTCACAGATATGCAATATCACTATATACAGTATCATGGTCTCTTTATTATATTGATGCATGTAGTAGACGAGGTGCAATCAATAACTCTGACCTCTCAAATTGCACCGATATGGTATAAGTAAGATTAACACAACATGGCATGCTGTTATTGGAAAAATAACCAACAATAAGGTGGTATGATAGAGTCTGAGTCAAAGCAGAGTTACTGTTTCACCCCAGAGTGGATTATCATCCACACCAAAGTATTTTATTCATCTTATACCAAAGCACTTTTACTAATATGGATAGTTATCATATTAACACTGTCGCCTAACAGCAAGAATGTTCTGGGTTTGAACCTGGCAGCAGACTAGAGCTATCCATGAGCTTCTCTGTCTTGATGAGAGCACCCAGTCCTAGCTGAAGAAAAGCAGCCCCATAGCATGATGCTGCAACCACCATGCTTCCAGATAACTGATTTCAAAATATTGCTGCTTATGTATAAATCACTCTACGGCTCAGGGCCAAAATACAGTGGTGCTTGAAAGTTTGTGAACCCTTTAGAATGTTCTATATTTCTGCATAAATATGATCTAAAACATCATCAGATTTTCACACAAGTCCTAAAAGTAGATAAAGAGAACCCAGTTAAACAAATGAGACAAAAATATTATACTTGGTCATTTATTTATTGAGGAAAATGATCCAATATTACATATCTGGCAAGCTGGAGCCTATCCCAGCTGACTACAGGCAAAAGGTGGGGTACACCCTGGACAAGTTGCCAGGTCATCACAGGGCTGACACATAGACACAGACAGAAACAAACAAAGGGAACTCGCACACCTATATGCCGATGTAATAATGTACTTTTATTGCATATTAAAACAAACAAAAAGTGCTACCCAAGTGAAAAGTGCAAACGTTTGCACTTTTCACTTGGGTAGCACTTTTTGTTTGTTTTAATATGCAATAAAAGTACATTATTACATCGGCATATAGGTGTGCGAGTTCCCTTTGTTTGTTTCTAGTTATTCTATTGGAACTTACGCACCCACCAGGTATCAAATTTAAAGGCGCGGTACCTTCATTGGAAAGCACATAGACACAGACAACCATTCACACTCACTTTAGAGTCACCAGTTAACCTAACCTGCATGTCTTTGGGGGAAACTGGAGCACCCAGAGGAAACCCATGCGGACACAGAGAGAACATGTAAACACCGCACAGAAAGGCCCTTGCCAGCCATGGGGCTCGAACCCAGACCTCCTTGCTGTGAGGCAACAGCGCTAACTTCTACACCACCGTGCTGCCTACTTTTTACTCTTTTATTGTAAATGTGTATCTTTTATCATGTTCTCTATTTTATTGCTCTGTAAAGCACTTTGAGTTGCCTTAGTATATGAAATGTATGATACAAATAAAGCTTGAGATGAGAGCAAACCTGTAGAACAGGATAAAGCGGCTAGAGATAATGAGATGAAATAAAGCTGCCTTGCCTTCCCTGTGGCTCAAGTGTTGTTTTAGTGTTAAGCTGGCTTGTTTTTGCATGAAACATAATATTAACTTAAATAATTTTTCCATCAAAGTTCTACCTTGGTTTTGTCAGACAATAACACATTTTATGACATGATTTGGGGTGATTTAGATGGCTTTGATGTTTTTGAGGGTTTTTTTTGTTTTTTGTTAGAAATGGCTTCCATTTAGCCACTCTACCCCATAGACCAGATATGTGAAGAATACAAGAGTCTGAGGGAGTGACCAGTACCTACAGTGTCTTGCAAAAGTATCCATCCCCCTTGGTGTTTGTCCTGTTTTGGTGCATTACAAGCTGGAATTAAAATGGATTTTTGGGGAGTTGGCACCATTTGATTTACACAACATGCCTACAACTTTAAAGGTGATTTTATTTATTTATTTATTTATTTATTTGTGACACAAACAATAATTAAGATAAAAAAACAGAAATCTAGAGTGTGCATAGGTTGAAAGTCAAGACTTTGTAGAGCCACCTTTTGCTGCAATTACACCTGCAGGTCTCTTGGGGTATATCTCTATTAGCTTAGCATATCTAGCCATTGGGATTTTTGCCCATTCCTCAAGGTAAAACTGCTCCAACTCCTTCAAGTTAGATGGGTTGCATTGGTGCACAGCAATCTTCAAGTTATGCTACAGATTCTCAATTGGATTGATGTCTGGGCTTTGATTAGGCCATTCCAAGACATTTAAATGATTCCTTTTAAACTACTCCAGTGTAGCTTTAGCAGTATGTTTCGGGCCATTGTCCTGCTGGAATGTGAACCTTCATCCCAGTCTCAAACCTCTGGCTGACTCAAACAGGTTTTCCTCCAGAATTGCCCTGTATTTAGTGCCATCCATCTTTCTTTCATTCCTGACCAGCTATGGGTCACTGGAGGCTGGGAGCAAATGGTGTTAGCAGCCTAGAGGGTTGTTAGGGTGATCTGCAGGTCATTGGCTCTCTCTGCCTTCAGTGACTCACATGATGTCAGCTGAGTCTTGGTATGGATGTGTATTCAGTTTTCTGGGAAGTGTGCCAAGGACTGCACTGTAGGTGGCTGATAAACAGTGTCTCAGACCACCTCCTCTGTTCAGTAATGGTCATTCCAAGTTGACGAAGATGACTTCTTTTACTCCTCTTTCAAACCACCGGTCTTCTCTAGCTAGAATACATACTGTACATTGCAGTCCTGAAAGGAGTGTCCTTTGTTATTGAGATGAAGCTAGAATGCAGAGTCCTGGCCTGAGGAACTGGCTCTCCTGTGTTGAGCCATGTGCTTGTGAAGCAGTTGTTTCGTTTCCCCAATGTACAGGTCTGTGCAGTCCTCACTGCATTGAATTGCATACACTACATTGTCCTGATTGTGTCTGGGTATTCTGTCCTAATGGTGGACCAATTTCTGCCTCAAAGTGTTACTGGGTCTGAAGTGTACAGGATGTTGTGTTTGTAGACAATCCTCCTGAGTTTCTCAGATAGTCCAGAAATGTACAGAATGACAATGTTCTTGTGTTTGTTGCTGGTTTCTTCCCTGTCTGGTATGTTTCTTTTTCTGGTCTTGAAGAAAGCCTAGTTGGGATACCTGCACTTCTGAAGCACTTCCTTGATGTGCTTTTGCTCCTTCTCTTTTCAACGACTCTCCTTGGGGTTGATTTTGGTCCACTAGAGGATAAATACCTGGAACTCCCCACTAGTCAGACAGATCTGAAAAAGTCTTTCAGATGAGAGGTGAAATGTTTTCAAGAATTTCAAGCAAGTCCAGTTGCCTTCTTTAGCACCTACAGTTTACAATGACCTGGATGACTGAGAACCTTCACAGACATTATTTCCTTCACCAGTGAATCTAATTATAAATTTATCAGCAAAAAAAAGATGTTGACGTTATAACGGGGCAGAAGATCAATCAGATATGAATCAGAGAGAGGCATGACATTTGACACATGAGGCAGTTACATATTTTACTATGCATGACACATCCTGAAACTCACTGACTCACCTTTGAACATAGAAATTATTTTGCAACGGCAGTGGATTTAGGAGCATGTGCTCTCAGAGTCGTTGTTGAACTGAGTCATGTGTTGAGGTTAAGACAATGGCACTTTTAAACAATGACAACTGCAACAATTCAGTCATGGAAATAGGAAGAGGCTGAGGGGTTTGAGATCTCCTCAGCTGCTGATGTAAATGAGTTATTTCCTGCAAGGCAAATGTACGTTTCTGCATAAAGTAAAAAATAACAATACAGTTCAGACTTCAGTATCATGTCAGGCAAAGCAGAAAAGGGAAGAATATCCTGTGTTCACTCTGATATGAAGGGTTGGTAGGTTTTTTTTTTCATTAACCGGGGTACTGGCAGTTGAGGAATGGACTGGGTTTGCACAGATATGCACTATCACTACATACATTATCATGGTCTCTTTATATTGATGCATGTAGTAAATGAGGTGTGATCAGTAACTCTGACTGCTCAAATTGCATGTAAATGGAATAATTAAGATAAACACAACATGGCATGCTGTTATAGGAAAATGAGATGGCGTAGCTCACTCCGGCCCCGTCTAGTCCAAAAGGAACGATCTAAAGTGGGCCACCTTGCGCAATAAATGTTGCAAGCTATATACAGTACATACAAGCTATATATAGAAGCTATATACACCCTAGAAATACCAACCTATTTGCCAGGAAGAATCCAAAACGGCGAGGAATTAGCTGAGAAGAAGTGATTTTTGTTGAATTGCTCATTAAGGCTTAATTAGTCCATAACTTCATTAATAATTGTAATTAAGCAAATCTGGGTAGAAGTTATATGCACCCCAGGCAGCTCTACCTTCCTAAATCAGTGAAGAATTGAGGGAGAAAAAGCGATTTGTGTGGAAACTGCTCATTAGGGCTTAATTACTCCATATCTTCATCAATAATTGCAATTATGCAAATGTGGGTCAAAGTTATATGCACCCAAGGCAGATCTACCTTCCTGCCAAAATGAATAAAAATCGGTGAAGAATTGAGAGAGGAGAAGCGATTTACATGAAATGTGGACAACGCCGGACAGACGACAGACAAGATCATCACCTGTCAGCCAGATGAGCAAATAACCAACAATAAGGTGGTATGATCGAGTCTGAGTCGAAGCAGAGTTACTTTTACACCCCAAAGTGAATTATCATCCACACCAAAGTATTCTATTCATCTTATACCACAGCACATTTACTAATGAACAATTAAAACGAGTACGTTAATATAAAGCTGCAATTTGAAATCACTATTAAGCTGCAGTACTGTCAATGCTGCTGATTGTTAACAATTATTCGCTGAAGATAAAGTGAATATCGGTGAATAATAACGGAGACAAAGTTGATGTTGTTATTCACCGATATTCACTGAGTCTGAGGTGGATAACTGTTTTAGTATAAATACACAGGTGATTATTTTTAAAAAAATATATTAAAAATAATTAATTTCAAACTTCCAAAGCGGCATGCAAATGTAATAAAGGCGTGGTGCAGACTTGTGACTTATCTATGTCAACTCACATAAAATACTTTGTTCTGAAATCGATAAAATGAATCACAACTCCACCTTACCTTTGAATAGTTTTCAACCAAACTTCTTAGCATCTTTCGTGCTTTTAGGAACAACATTTTCTTTCATTATTTGTCATTTTTCCTGACTTACGGTGACAAAGCGATTGGCCGCAATTTTGCTGAGTCACGATGATTATCGAGAAATAGTCCAAATTTCTCAACCAACCAGCACGCACAATTTCCAATAATCACCTCTGTATTTATACGAAAGAAAATGAATCAACACCTTCTGACCAATTCAGGATGTGGTATGATGTGACATATTGTTTGCATTTTCATTCCCTATGACATGGAAGTGTGTGTGTGCAGGGCCGTTGACAGCTTTGGCTGGGCCCGGGACAAAATAATCTGAGTGGGCCCCCCCCCACACACACATACACGCGCACGCACATCGCCACACAGCAACCACCCACACCCAACCCCTCTTTTCACAGTCTCCATTCACTCCAACCCTTAAATAACAGGTATTCCAAGCCCATTATAACAGTCAACCATTTTATTTCAACATTTCAACATATTTTACAGTTTGAACATTTCCTTAGTCTGCAACTATTCAGGTGCGAAATGCAATGCGCCGGACTTTTGCTGTGGCAAAGTCGTCAATAAGGTCATTGAAGTCCAGCTTCTTTGCAAGTTCGTGCTCTATAGAGAGCATAGCCAGCCCATTGAGCCTCTCCTGTGACATGTTTGAGCGCAGGTAGTTGATAAACCAAAATGATTGTTTACGGGATGGAACTGGGCCTCAATGAGAACGGAGTTATGGCTTTCCCAAAATCTGAACGTAGAAGCATCACCACTAGTCACACACGGACTGGCCATTGGGAGTAGCGGTTGTTTTCCCGGTGGGGCGGTGGTTCAGCGTGGGCCGGCAGAGAAAAAAAAAACAGTTGCGCGCTGGCCTTTAATATGATAAGCAATGTTAACAGTTTCTTTAAGAAACTGTTAACATTGCTTATCATATTAAAGGCCAGCGCGCAACTGTTTTTTTTTTTTCTCCGCCGGCCCACGCTGAACCACCGGCCCACCGGGAAAACTCCCGCTACTCCCGATGGCCAGTCCGTGTGTGCCACTAGTGATGTGTACAGTGAGTTTTTCAGTGTATTTTTTTGTCTTGTTTTTCATAAACGTCCTTTCCGTACTCGATTTAGAATGTTACAAAAAAAATTGACACCCTCCCAACCACGTAACATTAGCCTATCTGACCTGGGGGCTGACGCGTTTATTACGGATAAACCAAAAGGATTACAGCGTTCCCTGGATATAGAACTGGACCGAGAAGATTTCAAAATCTTAACGTGTAAGCAACAACAATAAAACAGAGGTTGTTTTATTCATTTAGGGCTTATTAGGCTACTTTCATTAATTGCGCTTTTCATACAGGCCTATCATTTTTCACTTGAGCAAGGGAATTGTTTGAAGAGTATCCAGTCTAAGCGAAAGTTTAATGTTTTGCAACAGACTAACCTCAAAACACCCCATTTATAGCCCATTCGTTACATTAAACTCTTATCTAGCTGGCAATTTCACATGCCGTCGTATCTACACGGGATGATTTCCAACAAAATAAGGTTTAATTAACAAGAGGCAGCGTTCCACGGGCTTTCAGCTAACCGGAGTCCAGCTCAGCGCAGCTCAGCAAGCGTGCCTAAAACATTTGGATATGATTGCAGGCCAATGTGCTATTCTTTGCTTCATTGAGATATATGCAACACAGTGTTATTAAACCGATATGTTTATGAAATAATTCAATGCCCTGTGCATTTCAGTGTTCACTCAGTGTACCCTGCTATCCCCTACTTTATAATTATGAATGGCGCGTCGTGCGTGCTGGGGTTACATTACGGGGCTGGAAAAAAGTTATCTGTGTCTTACCTGGCTCAGCTGCCCCACTGCATCATCTGAATCTTTTCTAAAATATCTATGCAGTGAGCCCCTGAGGCTCTTGGCTTCTTCATTTCTTTTTCTCTTTTCTTTTCTTTGCTCCTGACTTGTGCATGTTGGCAAACGGGCTCGCACACTTATTGTCGAAGCGTTATGATGGAATAGTGCCGTGTTATTTGGCACCTTAATCAAAGACCAAACCATTTCTGCATTAGGGGTGGTAGGTGGGTTCTTGAATCTATTTTCGAAGACAATAAAGGCAAAAGAACCAGAAATCATTCATTGAATGCAAATATAGCACATTTTTCTCCCCCAAATCAACACATTTTGAAATGAAACAGAATGATTAATGGCATCTTCATGAGGGACCAGTTCTGGGCCCCCCCTCATGCCTGGGCCTGGGACAAAATACCCGGTTGTCCCCCCCTGTCAACGGCCCTGTGTGTGTGTGTGTGTGTGTGTGTGTGTGTGTGTGTGTGTGTGCGCGCCAATTTGGAATTATTACAGTAGGTTTGCAAGAATGTGGTAGGTATACAGTATTGTGCAACATTATGATAGGAAGTTTATGGAGCAATGAAGTAAGGAGGTTATGTAAAAATGCTCTGACATTACTTAGAAAACCTGACAAAGCCAAATGTTTTCAGCACTTTCATGTTTCTCAGTAATATGACAAGCAAGGTTTTGGTTTGTTTGTTTGTTTGTTTGTTTGTCTGATTAACTGTAAAAGGGATGCTGGTACAGGAATGTTGATGTAATTGATAATGTGCAGCAAGCCAGATATTATTATGAAATAAACCTCAACAGGGTGATGCAGGACCCCAACATGAATTGATTTAAAAATTATTTTATTACTTCAGATAAAAAAATAGTCAGTGAGATTCTATGGTTGGAATGGTGTCCATGACAACATAAACTCTTTACCCTTCTTAAAGGAAATATATCGCAAATAAATAAATTGAGCTAAAAGTTGGTCCTTATGTCTGTCCTTTATAAAAAAAAAAAAGCTGCATGTTGAATTTGTTCTTCACAATATAACCACTAAAGTGATGAAAATAGATGGGACTATTTTTTGTCAGAGAGGCCGCCATAACTCCATCGTGTGTGATGTCATTTTCCATGAACACAGCCGAGGTGTACAAGTGCATGCTGTACGAGACTATAGTATAATATTATGGTCTAGCGTGGCTCCTTGGTCAATTTGTTTGCATTTCTCCACAAAAATTATGGCAGTGCAGCATTAGAAAAGGAATCAAAATAAAGTAGTGGCTAGTTTATTGCCTGTTTATTAAAAAAAAAAAAAATATATATATATATATATATATATATATATATATATATATATATATATATAGACCCCTTCGCAGTAAACGTCATTCATACGTAAGCGGAAATTGCGCGCACAGCCTGGACCCAAAAAAGACTCAGAAATGCCAAGTTGTTGTGTTTTCGGGTGTCCGACTCGTAGCAGTGATGGGGTTAAAATGTTCAGAATTCCAGCAGGATCTCACCCATTCCAAAAAAAATCGCCAACGTCTATGGCTACAAGCCATCAAACGTGTAGACTGGGATGAAAGCACCATCAAAAATGCGCGGGTTTGCAGCGCCCACTTCATCACAGGTAAGATCAGGCTATTTATTAAATCTTTCTTTTTTATTCTTTCTAGTCTTCGTTTATTGATGTAGCAAAATACTTTGGTAACGTTTGTCTGATTAGCTGGGTCATAGTTACACAATGTAATGAATATTGTTAGCATGTTAACTTAGCTTTGCATGCAATTTTGTTTGTAGGAGAGGTCTCGCTTGACTCAAGCAGTCCAGATTTTGTGCCATCATTATTTGTGTATGCCGAAAATCACAATTTTAAAGCAAGGATGGAAAGGTAAAATTGTGTGCCCTCACTCTAAATGCCAACTTACGCTGACTGCTCTAACCTAGCTCCTGCCCCGTTCAGTTTCATTTCTGCTCTCTGCCTCTCGCTTTTTACGCAGCTCTGATTTCTCTTAGCTGCACTCTTTACACTATCAGTCCTTTCATGCCATTACCTCCTGCAAATTGCCGTTTAGTGTTGGTATTTGCTGTTGTAGCTAAAGCCGCATTGCCATCACATCACTGGCATAATTTGATTAAAACAAAATGAATATGAATGTCCCATTGTTAATCAAGTTGTACATGCCCACACATAACATAATCATATGCGTCTAAAGACTTGTAGGCACGAAGTTTTTCGTGGGTGTACACTGAAGTCTTGGCAATAAGGTTCGAGTATATATCTGGCCATTGTATACCAGGGAACTTACTAACATAGTCCGTCCACTCTTTTTTATTAAATGCGGATCCGGTAGGCGATGTCCACTTGTTAGAGTTAACTTATTTATGTAGCATTCTCGATCTTGTAACGACAATTGTTTTGCATAATCTGACAGCTCATAATGCCGGTCTATGGGCAGCGCCATTGTTTCTGGGTCCAGGCTGCGCGCGCATCCTGCCAACGGTCGGTTTGTTTACAAACATGCGAAGGGGTGTAATATATATATATATATATATATATATATATATATATATATATATATATATATATATATACACAACCCCGATTCCAAAAAAGTTGGGACAAAGTACAAACTGTAAATAAAAACAGAATGCAATGATGTGGAAGATTCAAAATTCCATATTTTATTCAGAATAGAACATAGATGACATATAAAATGTTTAAACTGAGAAAATGTATGATTTAAAGATAAAAATTAGGTGATTTTAAATTTCATGACAACAACACATCTCAAAAAAGTTGGGACAAGGCCATGTTTACCACTGTGAGACATCCCCTTTTCTCTTTACAACAGTCTGTAAACGTCTGGGGACTGAGGAGACAAGTTGCTCAAGTTTAAGGATAGGAATGTTAACCCATTCTTGTCTAATGTAGGATTCTAGTTGTTCAACTGTCTTAGGTCTTTTTTGTCATATCTTCCGTTTTATGATGCACCAAATGTTTTCTATGGGTGAAAGATCTGGACTGCAGACTGGCAAGTTCAGTACCCGGACCCTTCTTCTACACAGCCATGATGCTGTAATTGATGCAGTATGTGGTTTGGCATTGTCATGTTGGAAAATGCAAGGTCTTCCCTGAAAGAGACGTCGTCTGGATGGGAGTATATGTTGCTCTATAACCTGGATATACCTTTCAGCATTGATGGTGTCTTTCCAGATGTGTGAGCTGCCCATGCCACATGCACTAATGCAACTCCATACCATCAGAGATGCAGGCTTCTGAACTGAGTGCTGATAACAACTTGGGTCATCCTTCTCCTCTTTAGTCTGAATGACACGGGGTCCCTGATTTCCATAAAGAACTTCAAATTTAGATTCGTCTGACCACAGAACAGTTTTCCACTTTGCCACAGTCCATTTTAAATGAGCCTTGGCCCAGAGAAGACATCTGCACTTCTGGATCATGTTTAGATACGGCTTCTTCTTTGAACTATAGAGTTTTAGCTGGCAACGGCGGATGGCATGGTGAATTGTGTTCACAGATAATGTTCTCTGGAAATATTCCTGAGCCCATTTTGTGATTTCCAATACAGAAGCATGCCTGTATGTGATGCAGTGCCGTCTAAGGGCCCGAAGATCACGGGCACCCAGTATGGTTTTCCAGCCTTGACCCTTACGCACAGTTAATCTCTTATTGCCCCTGTCCCAACTTTTTTGAGATGTGTTGCTGTCATGAAATTTCAAATGAGCCAATATCTGGCATGAAATTTCAAAATGTCTCACTTTCGACATTTGATATGTTGTGCTTCAGCTCTCAGAAATATTTTTACCAATCTGATTTAAACAGGGGGTTGCACAGTGGTGTAGTGGTTAGCACTGTCACCTCACAGCAAGAAGGTTCTGGGTTCAAGCCCAGTGGCCGATGTGGGCCTTTCTGTGTGGAACCTTTCATGTTCTCTGTGTGGGTTTCCCCCACAGTCCAAAGACATGCAGGTTAGGCTAACTGGTGGCTCTAAATTGACTGCAGATGAGAGTGTGAATGGTTGTTTATGTCTATGTGTCAGCCCTGAAATGATCTGGTGACTTGTCCAGGGTGTATCCTGCCTCTCACCCATAGTCAGCTGGGATAGGCTCCAGCTTGCCTGTGACCCTGCACAAGATAAGCGGTTATGGATAATGGATGGATGATTTAAACAGGACCTGGTGCAGTTAACCATGCCTTACATGTGTAGCAGTTTGCATAATGATCTGTCTAAAAAAACAACAAAAGATACCATCAGCGAGCCAAATTTTAATCTAAATGCAGCAGCTAGAAAGATCACCAAGACAAAGAAAACCGAGCACTCTGTATTCCTCCGGTATTATGATCCCGACCCTGCCAGCCGCTAACTTACAGAACTGATTGTAAAGTGTTGCTGCTTGTCTACAAATCAGTTACTTCAGTTCAAAAGACGTCTTGGCTCTACCTGAAGAATGCAAACTGACCAGCCCTCTGAGATCTCAGGAGCAGTCTGCTGGCAGTGCTTCGGGGCAGGACCAAACAGGGTGGGGCTGCATTTAGCTTCTGTGCTGCTTAAAGCTGGAAACATGTGATTATTACGGTAAATGCAAACAAAAGACACTTCATAAACTTGCAAATTTATGAGAAATAAATCAGATGTTCCCACACTTTCTGGCTTACCGGCTGCAGTGTATTCTGCGAAATGTAGTTGAAAATCTCGAAGTGCTTAGAGTGCTTTCCTGTTTTATATTGCACAATCAAGGAGTGAAGAGGAAAGACCACATTTCCTATAACTCTTGGCTCAACCATGGCATGTGGTTTAATGAGCTGTTTTCTTGCAAATGTACAACTTTAATCTCAGAAATTCAGAATGTTTTTCTTTTTCTGAATATTTCCCTCTCCCCAAAGTCCATAATGTTTAAACACTATTCTTCCTGATTTTTTTTTCTTTCTCATAAAATTATGAATCGAATCTGAGAGAATTTCTGCATTTTTTTTCATACAATTTGTTGACTTTATAATCTCAGAGAATATCTGAATTGTTTGTTGTAAATTTATGAATTTGATCTCAGAAATTCTGGCTTTTTTCTAAGATTTTTAAGATTCCACAAAGTGACTATTCCAGATTCCAGATGAATGATGAGGAAAGTAAGAGAGATGCCAGCTGTCACTCAAAAGGCATTGTCAGAGGCCCTGAAAAGCACCATGGTGGTCCAGTGATTATCACTGTTGCCTCACGGCAAGAAGGTTCTGGGTTCTAACCTCATGGCTGTCAGGGGCCTTTCTGTCTGGAGTTTGCATGTTCTCCCCCTGTCTGCATGGGTTTCCTTCCATTGCATTAAGGCATTTAGCAGATGCTCTTATCCAGAACAATATACAACATACCCAGAGCAATTGGAGCTTAGATGCCTTGCTCAATGGCACTTCAGCCATTCCTGCTGGTCCAGGGAATCAAACTGGTGATCTTTTTTGTCCCAAAGCTGCTTCTCTAACCATTCAGCCATGGCTTCCCCTTCAAAAACATACAGATTAGGTAAAAAATGTTTGAACATGTTGTATGTCATTCTGGATAAGATCATATGCTTAATGCCTGTAATATAACAGTTACACAGAGAACAATAAGCATGGAACTGCACCACAATCATCTCTATTCATCCATTCCATTAAAAAAGCATTTAGACAAATCAGAACACTTTTTGAACAACATACTCTCATCAGATGAAACACAAATAAAGCTCTTTGGCAATAACTCATTGAATCATGTTTGGGAAATAAGGGTTGTGCTCCCTGGACATATGATCGCAAGAACACCATATACACAGTGAAGCATGGTGATGGGAGCATTAGGATATGGGGCTGTTTCTCTGTAAACAGTACTGGGTCATTATGCCACTAAATGAAACACGAACACAGCAGTGTACCAGGATGTATTAGAGGAGAACTTAATTTCATCAACCAAGAAACTGAACTTGGTGGCACAATGGTGTAGTGGTTAGCACTATCACCTCACAACAAGAAGGTTCTGGGTTCACAGTTGACAAAGGCTTTTCTGTATGGAGTTTGCATGCTCTCCCCATGTCTGTATGAGTTTCCTCCACAGTGCAAAGACATGCAGTTAGGTTAACTGGCTCATCTAAATTGTCCATAGGTGTGAATATGTGTGTGGATGGTTGGTCCCAAGCCTGGAAATGGGAAGGTTGTGGCAGGAAGGACGTCCAGCATAAAACTATACTCCAATTAATATGACATGTCAAAGACATGGCAGCAACCCAACACACATAAGTGGGATAAGCTGGAAGAAGAAGAAAAAGCCAAGAAACTGAACCTGGGATAATGATGAGGAATGTTTCAGCAGGGAAAATGACAACAAACATAAAGCCAAAATAACTCAAGAAGGCATTGCATGGCATGCAAATTCCTGACTTGAATACCACTGAAAATTTATGGAGGATTTTAAAATTGTGAGTCTATCAGAGGGATACACTTGACCTTAAGATGATTTGCTCAGAGGAATTGACCAAAATTGAATCGTAATCAAGCAAAGAGAGAATTATTTCTGACCATACACTAGACAAATTGCCAGTTTTAAAAAGTTCTTAAAGTCTCCTAAAAGTTTACAAAATGCTAAATTTCAGTGTATGTACTTATAACTTTAAGAATTCTTATAGTATAACTAAGTGACTTTCCATGACTTCTTAAAGACAACAAAATGCTGTTAAAAAGAACATTTGTCACTTAAAGATATTAAATTTAACATTTAAATGTACTTAAAGTCACTACTACTTTTAAGAATGCCAATAAAGGGTCTTAAAGTTAGAAGTATATTTCAAAAAAGTCAAAGTTCCTCTCACGCCAGAATCTGGTCTTCCCAGGCAGTCTCCCATCCCAGTACTTACCAACTCTTTAAGGCATTTGGGGGCAGCACTGATCTCTGTTTCAATAGCCCTCAGCCTGTTGCCTGTACAGCTAGGGTTACAGTGGGGAGCTAGGCCTCTGGTAACCTTGAGAGTTTGACTTTCCCACTCACATCTGTATTGCAGTGTGCCTTGCCAGACGGTAGTAGGGACCATTTTTATGATGGTCTTTGGTATGACCTGACCACAAGTAGAACTCACAACCTCCCGGTTGAGAGGCAGACACGCTAACCACTAGGCCAACTTGTGGTTTACAAGTATGTTTAATGAATGTAAAAAGTTCAGTAAAAGGTACTTAAATGTACTACTAAATTTAAGGGCTGAACTTCAAGGGAACTTAAATACTCATGAAATTTAGTAGACATACAACAAAATGCTATTTGTGGTGTCTGGATACTTTTTCCCAATGCATACTTTTTGTAAACATATTTTTGTGTATGCTTATGAATACACACTTTTTTCTAATGACAAAAAAGACAGTATGTGAGTAAATTTGAAGCGAATATAGAAACTGGAAGTATATATAATACCAAAGTGTCTGAATACTTGCTGTGAATGAACTTGCTTTGCCTATAACAGCACATTCTCAAGTGTTTTAGTGCTTATTTATTTTAGTGTGAAATGTATTGTTCCTTCATTGTGTTTGTTCTTTGCATAGACTATAATGAACTTTTTAAATACGCGATGTACAGTACATATGATATTACAACTGTACTATACTAATAAAACTTGGTAATCGATATCAGTGGTGAACCATTACTATTAGAGCTGGGACTTGAGCTCAGCCAAAACTTGTAGACACACTAAAAAAGCAACAGGGCAAAGGATTTTGCAAGGGATTAGCAGCAGGCTGCCAGGTCACTCCGTTGTGTGTAGTTGTCAATGTTGATTTTAAAAGTAACTAAGTAAATTACAGAGGGAAATGAATACTTAAGTCTGATTGAAAAATATTGTAGCGAGTGTGTGTGGAAGAAGAGTCTGGAGACAGAAATCTTAGTTTCTCGGTCATTAGCCTGTGCTACTTGCTCTTGACAGCATTGGCTTTACTGCTTTATTCGCATTTGCTAACACTACTGATGAAAGCTACACCAGCTGGAAGGTGACTTCACTGCTGCGTTGACAGTGAGTTTGGAGTGTGACTGTTTGAGGTTGTGGACAGGTGTCTTTTATACTGATAACGAGTTCAAACAGGTGCCATTAAAACAGGTAACGAGTGGAGGACAGAGGAGCCTCTTAAAGAAGTTGTTACAGGTCTGTGAGAGCCAGAAATCTTGCTTGTTTGTAGGTGACCAAAAACTTATTTTACCGAGGAATTTACCAATTAATTCATTAAAAATCCTACAATGTGATTTCCTGGATTCTTTCCCCCCATTCTGTCTCTCATAGTTGAAGTATACCTATGATGAAAATTACAGGCCTCTCTCATCTTTTTAAGTGGGAGAACTTGCACAATTGGTGGCTGACTAAATACTTTTTTGGCCCCACCACTCTGTGAAAGACTGTGTGGGCAAACAGTGCAACAATTTAAGAATAGCATTCCTCAATGTAAAATTGCAAAGAATTTGGGGATAACATCATCTATGGTACATAATATCATTAAAAGATTCAGAGAATCTGGAGAAATCTCTGTATGCAAGAGACAAGGCTGAAAACTGACATTGGATGCCTGTGATCTTCAGGCCTTCAGGGGACACTGCATTAAAAGCAGACATGTGTCTGTAGTGGAAATCACTGTATGGACTCAGGAACACTTCAGAAAACCATTGTCTGTGAAAACAATTCATCACTGCATCCACAAATGCAAGTTAAAATCCCCTCAGCAGACCCCCTGGCCGAGTACAACCCCCCCCCCCCCCCCGAAACACCTTCATCCCTCCCCCACCCATCTGCCGAACGATGCTGCGGATGTTCTATGAGTCTGTAGTGGCCAGTGCCATCCTATATGCTGTCGTCTGCTGGGGCAGCGACTTGAGGGTGAAGGACACTAACAGACTCAATAAGATCATCAGGAAGGTTGGCCATGTTGTAGGCAAGGAATTGGACTCTCTGACAGTGGTGTTGGAGAAGAGGACACTGTCCAAAATCAAGAAAATCTTAGATGGTCCTTCCCACCCTCTACATGAGGAGCTGATCGGCCACAGGAGCACGTTCAGTAAACAGCTGATTCTTCCACACTGCACAACTGAGAGACACAGGCAATCATTCCTACCTGTTGCAGTCAAGTTGTACAATGCCACTGTATAACTGTGAAACACTGTCTTACCATGTATACTGTGTATACTTAACTCAGGTACAATGTATGTATATAGGAATCATGTATATAGAATCACTTCATTTTGCTTTTATTTGAACTTATTTTTATTCTTTTTTTTAGATTATTTCATCTTCTATTTTCAGACGTTTACTTCTTCTCTGATTCAGGAGCTTTGTAGCAAATTTGAATTTCCCTCTGGGAATAAAGTAATTCTGATTCTGATTCTGAAAGAAACAATATCCAGAAACACCACCACCTTCTCTGGGCCTGAGCTCTTTTACGATGGACTGTGGCAAAGTGGAAAATTTTCCCAAGGTCTGATGAATCAAAAGTAAAAATTCTTTTTAGAAATTATGGACACCACGTCCTCCAGGCTAAAGAGGAGAGGGACTATCCGGCTTGTTATCAGTTCACAGTTCAAAAGCCAGCATGTGATGGTATGAGGGTGCATTAGTGCACATGACATGGGTAGCATGACATGGGAAGGCATCATTAAAGCTGAATGATATACGGGTATACAGGTTTTGGAACAACATGCTGCTATCCAGATGATGTCTTTTTCAAGGAAGGCCTTGCTTATTTCAGTGAGACAATGACAAACCGCATTCTGCATGCATTACAATTACATGGCGCTGCTGTAAAAGAGTCCAGGTGTTAAACTGACCTGCTGCAGTCCAGACCCATCTCCCTTTGAAAACATCTGGTGCATTATGAAATGCAAAATACGACAAAGGAGACCCCGAACTGTTGAGCTACTGAAATTGTATATCAGGCAAGAATGGGATGTTTCACTGTCAAAACTACAGCAACTGGTCTCAGTTCCCAAATGTTTACAGAGTGTTGTTAAAAGTAGAGGTGATGCAGCACAGTGGTAAACATGCCCCTGTCCCAACTTTTCTGAAACGTGTTGCTGACATCAAATTTAAAATGAGAATATATTTTTTCAAAAAACAATAAAATTTCTCAGTTTCAACATTTGATATGTTGTCTTTGTACTATTTTCAATGAAATATTAGGTTTCCATGATTTGCAGAATGAAAAAGTGGTATCTTTGTGCAAAGGACCATTGTATCATGGCATCATTGACTGGGATAGTTTTAACAGCAACAAATCTTTTGGTCATAAGGTTCCGTCCTTTCACTGTAATCTAGAATAAACTTTCAGTGAGGATAGAAATTGGACATTTCTCCTTTGGTTTATTATAATTTACTCAGACACAGTAACAGTCACAATATTACTGACACTGGGAATATATTTTCTGAGGTCGTAGATATCCATATCGACTAAGATTATGGATATTGACCTGAGAATTGTGGAACTATTTTTGATTAATTTTGGGTACAGCTGTCATGGTGAGCCACACCTCCCAGCACCCTAGGCCTCAAGAGGTTAATTTTGTAATGCTTTGTGGTTAGTTGGAGGAAAGGAACTGAAAATATCTGTCTTTCAAGCAGCAGTCTTCCACAGACCAAGCAATGTGGATGTTAAAGATCATTTCAAGTAAGTTGAATAGGTTTTTATAAGGAACTCAACAACTAGTTCATGGTTGGTATCAAATGCATTGACAGTAAATCATGCTTGGCACTTCCGTGTATGCAAACACTACAGGTTTACGATCTGGATATGTAATGATGGGGTTAAGGAAGGAGAGAGGGACTCCCATTTAAAAAAAAAATCAGCAGACCTGAATGAGGAGAGTCAGGAACCTCGTCATATTTCAGTATAAATCCCTGAAACGCAAAAACATGCCATAGTTGACCAATCAGAATCAAGTATTCAACAAAGTCATGTAATAATTCATTATAACAGCATGCCTCTAAGTGTTTTATTCCTTATTTATATATTTATGAGTGTTTCTGTGAATACTGAGAAATTTGGGGTGGCCAATTTGGTAAAAATGATGTATGTTGGGTTTTGGTATAAATACTGCCAAATGATAGTACCACATCCCAAGTGAAAGCAGAAGAAGAAGAAGAAGAAGAAGCCTTTATTTGTCACATGCACACTCAAGCACAGTGAAATTCATCCTCTGCATTTAAACCATCTGAAGCAATGAACACACACATGCACACACACACAAGTGAGCAATGAGCACACACACACATACTCAGAGCAGTGGGCAGCCATGCCACAGCACCCAGGGAGCAGTTGGGGGTTAGGTGCCTTACTCAAGGGCACTTCAGCCCAAGGCTGCCTCATGTTAACCTAATCATGTCTTTGAACTGTGCGGGAAACTAGAGCACCCGGAGGAAACCCATGCAGACATGGGGAGAACTGGGCAGATGCTGGTGTGAGAGGGACTTTGACTTGACATTACACAGGCCTAGACATGGCTCTGGGACACAACTTTCTCAATATTCACAAAAACACTCATATTGTAGCCATGTTTCTGACCAACTTCCTTCCTTCCTTCCATCCATCCATCCATTATTCATAACCAATTATCCTGTGCAGAGTTGCGGGCAAGCTGGAGCTTATCTCAGCTGACTATGGGCGAGAGGTGGAGTACACCCTGGACAAGTCGCCAGGTCATCACAGGGCTGACAAGCTTCCATCCATACTATGCCAAATCAATGGTCCTGATAGCCTACTATGTAAGCTTGTTGAATTAGACCTTGTTGAATGGCAGCTTGGATCATTAACAGTCAAGCAGACATTTCTGGTACTTTTGCTCAAATCTCAGCACTTTGGTGCATGTGATAGTGATAGTGTGCTGGTGCATGTGTATTGTTTCAGTTTAACCACATTGTGCACATTCTGGCTGACATTTTTAATCTGTGCTCATAGAGTCATCCAGTCATAGCAAAACCAGCCACATAATTTCTCATCACGAGACTCAGCTCTTTGTATCTGCAACATTGGCTACCACTTATCTCTCATTCACACATTCTCACACAGATGATTGATGATGTCTTGCATATCAGACATTCAGTAAACCTTAATCTCACACTGAGTCACAGAAACACTTTTTTTTTCGCTGATGGCAGTGCTGCGTTCAGCACACTCAGTCACCGTTAGAGGAAATACATACAAAATAATAGAAGCAGTGTGGGGTTTTTTCTTGTCACCGTTAGAGGAAATTCTGCTCACTTTCACTTCCTATTATTGCTTGAGATTAGGAGTAAGTGTAAGGCAATGGAACTGCAACTCATATGCTGAAGATTTAAAAAAAATCCCACTAGCATGTGCTAGCCAAACAGGGAAGAAGGAAATAAAAAGATGAAGTATGAGGAAGCTTTGTTGAGCAGACCATTCGTAGCTGCAGACTTACTGAAAATGTGGTGAGTAACTACTCGCCACATTTAAATTCACCTCTATATGATTTGCTTCTACTGAGCTCATTTTCCTATGCAGCCTTTTAATAGCATCCCGGATGGTGTGCATAGTATAGTAAGTTGCAGAAAAGCATCATGTCCTGAAGCTTTCCCAAAATATCCTCATAAATTTACAATTTAATACAATACTGTGCAAAAGTCTTAGGCCCCATATTTTTTTCAAAGAAACTTTGTTATAGATTTCTATTTTACGACTTCTATATTATTGAGTCAGTACAAAAACATTTTAGTTCTTTTTCCAGCACAAAATTAAATGTTACAGGAAAAAATGTTTGTACCTGAGCAGCATATTCCATAAGAGACTACTTTTCAGAGTAAAAAAGAAAGCACAATGAAGGCTACTGGGTTTTGGTGCAAAATTAAGAAGCAAGTGTGACAGTCAAAGTGTCCAGAAGAACCGTGTCTGGTTCTGCAAGATGCTCAATAGAATCTACAGCTCATTTCCTTATAAAACTGCACTCATTGGACTTGAGACTGCTATTTTTTTTAAGCAAAGGGTTGTCTCACACCAAATATTGATTTTGTTTCATTTATTATGGCTTACTGCTTACTGTTTATAGTATTTTTAATGTTGAAACATTTCATTTCATCATTTTTAAGCCATTTTTGGTCTACAGCATTTATTTACATGATGTGCCTTAGACTTTTGCACAGTACTGTATATTCATTGTGTATTCGAGATACATAGTAAGGGTCAATCAGGAATAAGTTGTATATTTCCAATATGAAGTTTAAAGGATTGTTTGACAGTTGTCAAATAATATGTGCATAGATAAATGTTATATTAATGACATTTAGCGGACACTCTTATACAGAGTGAGGTACAACATACCCTGAGCAGCCTGGGCAGCAGTTGGGGGTTAGGTGCCTTGCTCAAGGGCACTTTAGCCATTCCTGCTGGTCCAGGGAATCAAACAGGCAACCTTTTGGTCCCAAAGCTGCTTCTCCAACCTTTAGGCGATGGCTTCTGATGGATAGATGGATGGATAGATGGAATGTGATCTCAGTGACTTTGAGTGTTGGTGCCAGACAAGCTGGTTTGATTATTGGAGAATCTCCTGGGACACAACAGTCTCAAGACTTTACACAGAATGGTAAAATAAATAAATTTAAAAAATAAAACATCCAGTTCTGTGAACTGAAACACCTTGACCTCGATGAGAGAGTTCATAAGAGAAAGGCCAAACTGATTCGAGCTGACAGGAAGATTATTGTAACTGAAATTATCACTCTTTACAACTGTGGTGTGCAGGAAAGCATCTCAGAACAAACAACTCATCAAGCATTGAGGTGAACGAGCTACAACAGCAAAAGATGAGATCAGGGTCCACTCCTGTCAACCAAGAACAGGAATCTGTGGCTACAGGACTTGGGAACAGACTCACCTGAACTGGACAGTTATAGATTCAAAAATCATCATCTGGTCTTTATTTCTTCTGCGCATTTCTTGATACACTGTTTGGTTAAACCAATATGTTGATAATTGTGTCATGGAGTGGAGAATGTTTTCTTTTTTTTTTGACACACTTTTAATACCAATCAAAGGATCACACTGAGTTGAATTCCTGTCAGCCAAGAAAATAAATCTGGGTGAGTATGCATTTTGATGTTTTAATAATGACATGATGCATCACTGACATTTTGATAGCTGGTATCTGATTAATGTCCATTTTTGGCACTATGGAACACCAGTCAAATTGAGACATTCACTGTGTTCACAAATCACTTAGCTAGCAGTTAGTCTGCTTCACACTTAGTTGAGAAACTTCATTATCTGATTACAGTCTTCTTTCAATACTTTCACAAATGTTATACATCTGAACACTTGATCAAAGTCTTTCAACAGCTACTGAAAGCAAAGTAGAATGTTTTGCTAAGCTCAGAAATCTTGACGTTTTTCTGTATCAAGTATATTTGATCAAAGTTGCATTTAAAAGCTTCATAAGCTAAATTTAGTGGTGTAAACTAGTGCCCAAAACTCCCCCTGGATGACCTTCCTGTGCATCACATCATATCACATGGGGAAGCCATAGCTGAAAGGTTAGAGAAGCAGCTTTGGGACCAAAAGGTCACCAGGGAAGCCATAGCCTAATGACCAGGGGAAGCCATGGCCTAGACATTAAAGAAGTAGCTTTGGGATCCAAAGGTCAATGGTTTGATTCCCTGGACCAGCAGGAATGGCTGAAGACATCCTGATATTTTTCTGTGTCAAGTATATTTGAACAAAGTTGCATTTAAATGCCTCATAAGCTAAATCTAGTGGTGTCACTAGTCACCAAAACTCCCCCTGGATGGCCTTCCTGTGCATCACATGGGAAAGCCATGGCTGAAAGGTTAGAGAAGCAGCTTTGGGACCACAAGGTCACCAGGGGAAGCCATTGCCTAAAGATTAGAGAAGCAGCTTTGGGATCCAGAGGTCACTGGATGGCTTCCCCATGTGAGGCAGTGTGATGCACAGGACCAGCAGGAATGGCTAAAGATATCCTGAGGTTTTTCTGTATGAAGTATATTTGATCGAAGTTGCATTTAAAGGCCTCACAAGCTAAATGTACTGGGCCCTGTACTACGAACGGAGGTTAACCTACCCAGAAGTAACCCAGGGTTCCCCCGCTAAACCGGGGTTGACAAAACCTGGTTATCTTGTTTGGGGTTAAATGGTACTACGACGCCAGTTATGAAGTTGATTTGTTGAACCTGGTTTAACCTAATCAGGGTTAATGCGCGTTCACGTTAAAGGGGAGGTTATCAGTGCAAATCCCCACTGTTCACAATGGCACGGTCGCCGCACTTCACGGAGGAAGAATGCGCTGTCATAATGCAAAGCTACAAGGAGTTCAAAACAACATTAAGAGCAAAATCTAACACAGCGGCTGCCAATAAGGAGCGGCAAGCATGTTGGCAACGAATTGCCGATCGGGTAAATGCGCAAGTACATTCTCCCTTCTACATGTTCCAGAACAGAAGTATAGGATGAGAGAAAGCTTCATGATCAATCACAAGTCACAGAAAATGGTCCTTCGACGTGGCCCCAGTCATATATAGCTTAATGTCCGAAAAATCCTGAATAAAATTTGGTATGGTAAATTCATGGAGTAGCCTACTTAAACTGATATGTGCACAGAGTCACATGAATTAGGATAACTGACTGTTCAGTCCCTTTGACGAAGTTGGTGTCGGTCCTGTGAACATTTCAGAGGCAACAGCAGTGCCAAACGCACCTGGCAACAGGTGAAAATGAAATATAAAAACATCATTCATAATAGGGTGTGTGTGTGTGTGCGTGCAAGCAAGCATTCATTTGCCTTTTATTTATTCAAGTTTTATCTGTTTGCCTAATAGTTCAAATTGTTTTGTATACAGTTTATAATGTTGTGTGATATTAATGATAATATTGTGGGAAAACTACTTTGCACGGACGTTCATTTAATTTATTCTATCGTCATTTTGTTTGTTCTATTTTTGTGTATTTTATTTATCTGTTTGTCTAGTTGTATCTATTTTCTAATAATAATAATAATATATTTTTTGCATTAATAGTTTGTTTTTTCCTATTAAAATAATCTTGTGTTCTTGTTATAACTTTATCTATTTATCTGACTGTTTAGTTGTATCTATTTTTGTTACAATTTCAATATTTTTAATATAGAAAGTTTGTTTTTTTCTATTAAAATGTTCTTGTGTGATAACTAGTTCTTGTGTTATATTTATTGTAGTTGTATCTATTTTGTATTTTTGTAAAACAAGTGTTTTTCTATAAAATATTCTTGCGTTCTTGATAACTATGTTCTTGAGTGGCTTCTTCTTCTTTTTTTTTTTTTTACAGAAAAGCCGTTATGCATGGACATTCATTGAAGCCCTCATTGTTTTTTAATGGTTATTTATGAGCGTTTAGGGGTTACAATAATGTAAGTCTAGGTTGCTTTATATAAAAGGTATGTCCAGAAATATTGATGTCACTGTTTAAGCAGAGGGATCTGGCTTCTTTAGACGCTGTCTTCTTAAAACTGAATAAATATTTAAAAAGAGCCAAATGAGCCAGTCTTTTGAATCGCTCTTTTCAAAGAACGGATCACAAAGATGCGGATCCCATCAAAGAGCCATAAATCCCATCTCTAATCTGCGCTCCGATATCGCACGGGTCATCCAGGTACGCTGGCATTGTCTCTAGAGGAAATGTCGGTGGAGAGGTGGTGTTTAAAAAGGGTGTGGTTAATCGGAAACCTCGGGTTAACCAAGAACATAACCTGAGACGAGCAGGTTTGAGATGCAGCGTAAGTTGCCATGGCAGCATACCTCGGTTTGAACATAGCCAACTTTCGTAGTATGGGTTAATCGGGAAGTTACGCTGCACGTGATCAAGTTACTCTCGAAGTTACCCTGGTAAGCCAGAAAACCCGCTTCGTAGTACAGGGCCCTGGTGTCATTAGTGGCCAAAACTCCACCTGGAAGGCCTTTCTGTGCATCACATCATATGGAGAAGCCATGGCCTAAAGGTTAGAGAAGCAGCTTTGGGACCACAAGGTCACCAGGGAAGTCATGGCTTAAAGGTTGTAGACACACCTTTGGGACCAAAAATTTGCTGGTTCAAGTCCCTAGACCAGCTGAATTGTTGAAGTGTCCTTGAGCAAGGCACTTAACCCCAACTGCCCCCAGGCTGCTCTGGATATGTTATATTTTGCTCTGTATAAAAGTGTCTGCTAAATTCCATTAAATGTATTAAAAAAAAAACCTCCACAGTTTGTAGGTTCAGGATACACAAAGCCAAGGCCACATATCATGACTAAAATGTTTAAGAATTATTTCAACCTCTAAATGTCTCTGAGCTTTCCTAATGCATGCACAGGTAATACAAATATATATTTATTCCCCTACAAGCATGTTTACTATTTCCATTTCCATGGTTACCAACCTCAGCTAACACTGAGGGAAAATCCTGAACCTCTTTCATTCAGAAATATTACGAAACTCCATTTCACAGCTTTTTCAACAGAAGGTTGCTAAGAGACCACTGGAATATCCTGTCCAAGACGAAATGTCAATGTGTGTTTGAGCTTTTAAATAGCTTTTGAGTTACTGAATGTTCTGGCACTGTTCACTCATACACTGATGCTGTACCTCAAAAGGCAGCAGACGTCAGAGCAGGAGGAGTTCACACATAGTCATAAAGTAATGTAAACATCACCAATGAAATTATTCAGCTCATAAAATATTTGGAAATGTTGGCAAAGGTCACTTGTACACATGTAGGAGTTCTGGATAAATAGTTATGACCTTACTGGACCTGATGATCCTGAATTTTCTACACTTCCTCAGACAAATCCAGCTGCTTAGAGTGCCTTGCATAAGTATTCATCCCCATTGAAATTGTCCACATTTTCTACTGGAATTGAGATAGAATATCATGAATCTACACAAAATAGCCCTTAAAGGGCTGATGACACGAACATGACTCTATGCAATTTCTTAAATAAACTATACAACATGGCAAACATGTTAGATTTCTGTTATAATTACGTGAAAAGAAGCTGTTGTTACACGAATATCCAACTTTTAATTGCACAGCGCAAGAAAACTGGGTCCGTGGCTCGCGGCCATGTTGTGACGTCAGCGGAAGAACACGCTGCGGTTCACTGGCTGTCTACTCAATGGAAATGGCGCATGAAAATGCCGGTGAACTCTCTAGCTCTTCCTCTTCTGGGAGTCTAGAATTGTGTTGCGAGTGGGATAGATCGGAAGAATCAAGTGATGACGAACACGGGTGCATCCAACCGTACAGGTTTGAACCTGTTACTGTGCAATCTGAGAGCGACTCCAACCCCGAGATGGACAGCGGACAGGCAGACAGCCCAGCATTGAACACCACAAGGTTGGATAACAAGGATTGGTAGGTCAACCCGTATTTGTTCAAAATGTTACGGAATCAATATTTTAATATTGTGTATTGTTGTCTTGCATGTGTAAACACTGCTTATATCATGTAAGCCGTATGCTACACTGAATACATAGTTCCTAATGGAGCATGCAAATGGCTAACATAATAAGCTTACGACTATGCCTGATCCGTGATACATTTAGGATAATATTGGCAGGCACGTCTTCTAGTTTATGGCTTCTTAGTTTTATCCTTGAATGAAGCAAAATATTTGATAACCTACATCAGCGTAAGCAAATGACAATCTGTAGCCTACTTGTCTGGCTAAGTTAGCTTTCCCTCAGTGTTTGCTTTGAGAAACAAGCTTTCACAAGGAAAATACATGACTGATATCACGTCGACTTTATGATTACATTTATGATTATCATGAATGTGTACTCTATGATGTGTACTCTATGAGCGCTCTGGAGCAAGTGACTTCCAAGATGGCCATGCAGACCGCATGGTTACTATTTTTAGCATCATGTCGGAGCACTCTATAGCTCTACGTACCTTTATCTTATGTCGTTTCTCAACACATGTTCTGACAGGAGGACTGTCTTTGGAGGAGTCGCCTTGTCCCAGGCGACTGCTGGATCCGGCATAGCTACTAGTAGACCCCCTCCGGAATACTGTAGGCACTGCTGATAGTAGCAGCACACGTTTGTGCTGAACTGAACACCCAAGAGATTCCTTTAAGCTGGGAAGGGTGTCAAAACAATCCAAATCGAAGTGTTCAGAGCACAGGACGGATGTTGGTGAGGGCTCCCACTTGTCACGAGTGCGCCTGACTTGCTTCACCCACTTCGCATGCAGCTCGGGATCTCTGGGAAACTTGAATAAACTTAACCCATCCTTGTGGGTTTTGGAGCAAAAGCCGGCAACACAACACGAAGGCATAATAAATATCTCATCTCATTATCTCTAGCCGCTTTATCCTTCTACAGGGTCGCAGGCAAGCTGGAGCCTATCCCAGCTGACTACGGGCGAAAGGCGGGGTACACCCTGGACAAGTCACCAGGTCATCACAGGGCTGACACATAGACACAGACAACCATTCACACTCACACCTACGGTCAATTTAGAGTCACCAGTTAACCTAACCTGCATGTCTTTGGACTGTGGGGGAAACCGGAGCACCCGGAGGAAACCCACGCAGAGAACATGCAAACTCCACACAGAAAGGCCCTCGCCGGCCCCGGGGCTCGAACCCAGGACCTTCTTGCTGTGAGGCGACAGCGCTAACCACTACACCACCGTGCCGCCCCGCATAATATATATATATATATATCCTTCTCACCCCTGGTGGGGGGGTGGTATCCATGTCATCCTCAAGCTCGGGTCCTCTACCAGAGGCCTGGGAGTTTGAGGGTCCTGCGCAGTATCTTCGATGTTCCTAGGACTGCGCTCTTCTGGACTGAGGCTTCAGATGTTGTTCCTGGGATTTGCTGGAGCCACTCTCCCAGTTTGGGGGTTACTGCCCCAAGTGCCCCCACTACCACGGGGACCACGCAGCCCTTGACCTTCCACATCCATTCCAGCTGCTCTTTCAACCCTTGACACTTCTCAAGTTTCTCATGTTCCTTCTTCCTGATGTTGGCGTCAGCTGGGATTGCCACATCTATCACCACCACCCTCTTCTGCTCTTTGTCCACCACCACTATGTCTGGTTGGTTAGCCAGGATCTGTTTGTCAATCTGGAAGCTGAAGTCCCACAGAACCTTGGCCCTGTTGTTCTCAGCCACCTTCTGTGGTATGGCCCATTGGGACTTGGGTACTTCTATTCCATACTGGTTGCAGATGTTCCTGTATACTATCCCAGCCACTTGGTTGTGCCTCTCCATGTACGCTGATCCAGCTAGCATCTTACACCCTGCAACTATGTGCTGGACTGTTTCAGGGGCTTCTTTGCACAGTCTGCATCTTGGGTCTGATCTACTCTGGTAGATCCTGGCCTCTATGGCTCTTGTGCTTATGGCCTGTTCTTGTGCTGCCATGATTAGTGCCTCTGTGCTGTCTGTCAGTCCTGCATTATCCAGCCACTGGTAGGATTTCTTGATATCAGCCACTTCCTCTATCTGACGGTGGTACATGCCATGTAGGGGTTTGTCCCTCCAGGTTGTCTGTTCCTCCTCCTCCTCTGCACTCTCATCAGGGTTCTGCTGTCTGAGACATTCACTTAGCAGTTCATCCTTTGAGGCCATCTTTCTGATGTATTCTCGGATTTTCGATGTTTCATCCTGGACCGTGGTCTTGATGCTCACTAGCCCTTGGCCTCCCTCTTTCCACTTAGTGTATAGTCTCAGGGTGCTGGACTTGGGGTGGAACCCCAACATTCCGCCATACTTTAGATAATGTAGCTCCTCTAAAAAGGAAAATGGTCAGAGACAAAAAATTAGCACCCTGGTATAATGATGACACTCGCACATTAAAACAGACCACTCGAAAATTGGAACGTAAATGGCGTCAAACAAAATTGGTAGTGTTCAAATTAGCTTGGAAGGAGAGCTTCCTGAAGTATAGAAAAGCTCTTAGTGCTGCGAGATCAACATATTTCTCCTCCCTAATAGAAGATAACAAAAATAATCCTAGATTCCTATTTAATACTGTAGCAAAATTAACCAGGAATAAGTCCACTATCAACACATGCACACCTGCAGTATGTAGTAGCAACGACTTTATGAATTTTTTTTAATGACAAAATTGAGAATATCCGACAAAAAATTCAAACTACTAATTTAAGGTTAGACAATGAAAGTGACCTTGTAGTTAACAATATAACTGTATCAGATAATCAGTTAGAATGTTTTACTCCCCTAAAAGAAACTGAATTACTTTCATTAATCTCTACATCAAAAGCCTCAACTTGCGTACTAGATCCCTTACCGACACATCTATTCAAACAGATAATGCCTGGAGTAATTGAACCGCTTCTAAAAATAATAAATTCTTCTCTTATGATTGGCTATGTACCCAAATCCTTTAAACTAGCAGTTATCAAACCCCTGATTAAAAAACCTGACCTTGATCCCTGTCAGCTGTCAAGTAGTAAACGACCTACTGTTGGCGTCTGATCAGGGCTGTGTCTCGCTACTTGTGTTGCTTGACCTTAGTGCAGCATTTGATACCATTGATCATTCCATTCTTCTGGATAGACTAGAAAATGTTGTGGGAGTTAAGGGAATGGCCCTCTCCTGGCTCAGGTCTTATCTAACTGATCGTTATCAGTATGTTGATATAAATGGTGATATTTCTAGACGTACCGAGGTAAAGTTTGGTGTTCCACAAGGTTCTGTCTTGGGTCCACTGCTTTTTTCTCTATATATGTTACCTCTGGGCGATATTATTCGTAAACATTGTATTAGTTTCCACTGTTATGCTGATGACACACAGTTGTATGTCTCTGCAAAACCTGATGAGAGAGCTTAATAAAATTGAGGTATGTGTTAAGGACATTAGACACTGGATGCTTATTAATTTCCTTCTGCTTAACTCTGACAAGACTGAAGTACTTGTGCTAGGACCACATACAGCTAGAAGTAAGTTTTCTGATTACACAGTAACTCTGGATGGCCTTTCTGTTTCTTCACGTGCAGCAGTAAAAGACCTCGGAGTGATTATTGACCCCAGTCTTTCATTCGAAACTCACATTGATAACATCACCCGGATAGCTTTCTTTCATCTCAGAAATATTGCAAAGACAAGAAATTTAATGTCATTGCATGATGCAGAAAAACTAGTCCATGCTTTCGTTACCTCCAGGTTGGATTATTGTAATGCCTTACTGTCTGGATGTTCCAATAAGTGCATAAACAAGCTCCAGTTAGTTCAAAATGCCGCAGCAAGAGTCCTTACTAGAACTAGAAAATATGACCACATCACGCCTGTCTTATCCACACTGCATTGGCTCCCAATCAAATTTCGTATTGATTATAAAATACTACTATTGACCTTTAAAGCACTAAATGGTCTCGCACCACAGTACCTGAGTGAACTTCTGCTCCTCTATGACCCGCCACACCTACTTAGATCAAAAGGTGCAGGCTATCTGCTGGTACCTCGTATAGTGAAGGCTACATCAGGGGGCAGAGCCTTTTCTTACAAAGCCCCACTGTTATGGAACAGCCTTCCAAGTAATGATCGGGAATCAGACACAGTCTCAGCATTTAAGTCTAGGCTGAAAACATATCTGTTTAGTCAAGCCTTTTGTTAATGGTGTTTATGAGGTAAAGGAGTAGATCTGGAGGGTCCTCAGACATAGAGTGTTTTGGTAAACTGGGATGTATGGATGCTGTCAGTCCCCACTTGCTTGCTCACTCGAGTTTGTTGACGGTGTAGTGGCTGGCTGCTTTATGTCCCGGGGCTCCCTCATGCCTGTGTTACCTTCTGGCTCTCTCCTTTTAGTTATGCTGTCATAGTTAGTTGCCGGAGTCCCTGCTTGTACTCGGTGCAATATGTATACTGTTCCTACTTATTCAGGTGACATTGGGCATACCTAACCACCTGTGTTTTCTTTCTCTCCCCCCCACCCCAAATCTGTCCCTCTGAGTTACATGGAGTCAACAGGAAATCTTTTGGTGGAGACGGTGGAGACCTCGACTGGCTATCGTAGCCTGCAGGGAATCGGCCGTCAGACATTCTGTCGCATGTCCCAGACCCGGTGAAATGTAACTGAATTGTTTTGGCCAGGCCTAAGGGTCCCATGTGCATCTCATCATTGCTGAGGAGTGTGCTCCCATCACCCAATCAAGCATCCAGCCAGAGCAGGTCATGATATATTTTTTACCATATTAACATGCCCTTTTGAGTCTGGTTCCTCTCGAGGTTTCTTCCTCATGTCGTCTGGGGGAGTTTTTCCTTGCCACCGTCGCCACAGGCTTGCTCATTGGGGATAGATTAGAGATAAAATTAGCTCATGTTTTAAGTCGTTCAAATTCTGTAAAGCTGCTTTGCGACAATGTTTATTGTTAAAAGCGCTGTACAAATAAACTTGATTTGATTTGATTTGATTTGGAACCCTCCATGCATGGTGAGGAGCTTTCTAGTCTTGATATCTGTGGCTTCTATCTCCTCCTTTGGCCAGTTTATGATACCAGCGGGGTATCTGATGACTGGTAGTGTGTACATGTTGATGGCTCGGACCTTGTTCTTACCATTCAGCTGACTTTTCAGGACCTGCCTTACTCTCTGGAGGTATTTGGCTGTGGTTGACTTCCTTGTGGCCTCTTCATGGTTTCCATTAGCCTGTGGGATGCCAAGGTACTTGTAGCTGTCTTGGATATCGCCTATGTTGCCCTCTGGTAGGTCAATCCCCTCAGTCTGGATCATCTTGCCTCTCTTTGAGACCATCCGGCCACACTTGTCCAATCCGAATGACATCCCTATGTCATCGCTGTAGATCTGGGTGGTGTGGATCAGCGAGTCTATTTCTCGCTCGTTCCTGGCATACAGCTTGATGTCATCCATGTAGAGCAGGTGGCTGATTGTTGCCCCACTACGGAATCGGTACCCGTAGCCGCTCTTCATGATGATCTGACTGAGGGGGGTTCAGGCCTATGCAGAACAGCAGTGGTGATAGCGCATCTCCTTGGTGTATGCCGCACTTGATGTTGACTTGGGCAATGGGTTTTGAGTTGGCCTCTAGGGTTGTCTTCCACATTTCCATTGAGTTCTGGATGAAGGTCCTTAGGTTCCTGTTGATCTTATACAGTTCCAGTCATTCCAGTATCCATGTGTGTGGCATTGAGTCGTAGGCTTTCTTGTAGTCAATCCAGGCAGTGCACAGGTTGGTCTGTCTCTTCTTACAATCTCGGGCAACTGTTCTATCAACCAGTAGCTGGTGCTTGGCTCCTCTGGTGTTACTGCCAATTCCTTTCTGTGCCTTGCTCATGTATTGAGCCACATGCTTACTCATTTTTGCCGCAATGATGCCTGACAGGGCCTTCCATGTTGTGCAGAGACAGGTAATTGGCCAGTAGTTGGATGGGATGGGTCCCTTCTGGGGGTCCTTCATGATTAGGACTGTCCTGCCTTGGGTTAGCCATTCTGGGTGGGTCCCATCCCTCAGCAGCTGGTTCATCTGTGCTGCTAGGCGTTCATGGAGTGCAGTTAGCTTCTTCAGCCAGTACGTATGGATCATATCAGGGCCTGGTGCTGTCCAGCTCTTCATCTTTGACACTCTTTCTTGGACATCTGCCATTGAGATGGTTACTGGTTCTTGTTCTGGGAGGTTGCTGTGGTCAGCTGTTAGGTCCACTAACCATTGGGCATCGGTGTTGTGTGATGCCTTTCTTTCCAGTATTTTTCCACCTCAGCTCTTGGTGGGTCTGACCGGTTGTTGTTTCCCTGCCACTGAGAGTACACCTTGGCTGGTTCAGTGGAGAACATCTTGTTTATTCTCCTGGCCTCTCCCTCCTTGGTGTATCTCTTCAACCGGGTGGCCAGAGCTGTTAGTCGCTGTTTGGCAGTTTCGAGTACCTCTGGTATGGAGAGTGAGTTGTACTTCTTGGGTGCCCCTTTTTTCACCATGTTCCCTTTCTGTAGTTCAGCTAGCTGGCTAACTTCTCTCCGTGCTGCCTTTATCTTGGCCTCTAATCGTCTTTTCCATGGTGGATACTGTTTGTTATGTCCCGAGCCCACCTTGTGTCCAAGCATCTCCATGATTGTAGCATCGTTGTTGTATTTCGTTAATACAACAACGTTATATTAATATAACGTTGTATATAGCATTGTATAGTAGCATTCCAGCAAATTCATATTTTCTGTCCTCATCCATCGATGTCTTGTTCCAGTAGCCCATTTCTCATCAGTTTGCCCTGGTTCCCTAGCAACTAACGCAGACCTTGTTGACCCGGGCGATGTCTGAGCCGGTATGAGCCGTTCCTGAGGTAGGCTGATATATCATGAGGGGTCTTGCCTAAGGACCTGGGTCTTGCCTAAGGACCCTTACTGGATGATGTTTTGCCCCAACCGGGATTTGAACCCCAATCTCCTGCGTCGTAGTCAGTGAGCATTACCACTGTACTATCCAGCTGATATTAAATATTATATATATATATATATATATATATATAGTATAATAAAAATACTAATAATGATAAACTGAACACCTGCCACATCAACAACAAACTGGTAAGTTAGGAGGAAGGTTCTTTTGCTGACGTCATATAGCTCCTCCTCCTCCTTCGTCTCCTGGGTGCTGCAGCCCCGTCAAATTTGCCCAAATAGCCGTGTTTTTTATCATAACTTGTAAAATAGGCGCCTTTGTGAATTAATGTATGGCTCATCGAGAATTACTTTTTATGTTATAAAACATCGCCAAAGATGTCAAAAACGTGTCATCAGCACTTTAAAGAACTATTAAAGAACTTATTAAAGAAATCATTAAAGCTTGCAGGATCAATTAAAAAAAAAGTAAAATTTCTGATTGCATAAATATTCATTCTCATCTCATCATCTCTAGCTGCTTTATCCTGTTCTACAGGGTCACAGGCAAGCTGGAGCCTATCCCAGCTGACTATGGGCGAAAGGCGTGGTACACCCTGGACAAGTCGCCAGGTCATCACAGGGCTGACACATAGAGACACACAACCATTCACACTTACAGTCAATTTAGAGCCACCATTTAGCCTAACCTGCATGTCTTTGGACTGTAGGGGAAACCAGAGCACCTGGAGGAAACCCACGCAGACAACATGCAAACTCCGCACAGAAAGGTCCTCATCGGCCACGGGGCTCAAACCCGGACCTTCTTGCTGTGAGGCGACAGCGCTAACCACTACACCACCGTGCCACCAGTATTCATTCTCATTGTTGTGAAATATCTATATTAGTTCTGGTGTAATCAGTCACATGATAAGTTGAACAGACTTCACATATTATGTGCACAACTGTCTCATCTCATAATAAATACACGTTTCTGGAAGAAACCGCAGTTTGTTACCCACATAAGAACAAGGAATTCCAAGTAAGTGCTAGATTTCCACCCACAGGTTAGTTTGTGTCATCTTGCATCAGCATATGATGTAAGAAAATTCCACATATACAATTGCAACAGTGTGGCAATGGGGGCGTAGCCAAAAGGCAGTTTGTGAATGGAGGGCGGGGTCGGGGAAGGTAAGTGACTAAGTCATTACGCCTGGTGTCAATTAATGTGTGTGTGTGTGTTGCAGGGATGGAGCATAAAAGGAGAGGAAGCGCAGAGGAGAGTCTCTCCCAACCAGAACACGTGTGTAAATAAAGTGTCTGTGTGAACAACTCTCGCCTGCCATACTTCTGTGTTCCATCCACATCAGGATCTGTTACAAACACATACAGGTATGTCTTAAGTAAACAGAACATTATAAAAAAAAAAAGATACTAAATGTTCCAGAGGCAATGAAAGTGCAAAGGAACCTGTATGGCAGAAATGCAACACAATCCAAGACTTATAATAAAATATTTTTTTTCAAAGGGTGTTGTTTAACACAGACAAACAAATAATCATGAATATCTGGTGAAGCTTTTTGTTTATGCAGTATTTAGAGGAGTCTCAGGTGTCAGCACTTTGTAACAGTCACAGTACTTTGTAACATTTCTCAGCAAGACAGGGAAAGTCTTCATGACAGGAGAAGTTAATAATTTCCAGTTTCTCTTTAACATGACAAGCTGCAATTCTTTGTCTTACTTTGTGTGTGTGTGTATGTGTATATATATATATATATATATATATATATATATATATATATATATATATATATTGTGTGTATATGTGTGTGTGTGTATATATATATATATATATATATATATATATATATATATATATATATATAAACCAAAGAAATGGCACACTTTGTATCAGGCAACATTGCACCACCTTGCTGTGTATAGCTTGTTTGCATATGATATCACGTCACTGGAGAAGAACCCTGTATTTTTGTCAAATGTATACTCAAGCACAGCAAAATTCCCCCTCTGCATTTAACCCATCTGAAGCAGTGAACACACACACAACAGTGGGCAGCTGTGTTAGGGCACCCAGGGAGCAGTTGGAGGTAGGGTACTTTGCCCAAGGGCATTTCAGCCATGATCCAGAGGGAGGGGAAAATGCTGTTCATTCACTCATCTCTCCTCATATTTTTCCTGTAAGCCCCAGGAATCAAACTAACGACCCTTTGGGTCCAAGGCTGCAGCTCAAACCTTCAGGCCACAGCTGCCCTGCTGTAAGTATGGGTCAGGAAGTGATTTTTTGATACATAAGAAGCACTATAACAAACTCTCAATGCCAAAAGTTTGCGTCATTTACGGTTTCTCAAATTGATCAAACTGAGAAACCACAAAGAGCCTATACTGTGAGTTCTGATTTATACAGTTCTCTTGTAATATCTTTTAATTGAACAGTAAGCGCTTTCCTCCATCTCATCCATTTGGCTTTTAACTTCCTGCCCCCCCTCTGGATTTCACGTCATCAAAATCACTTGAGTGCAAGCAGTCTTTAATATGGTAGAATGGTCTAATGGGGAAGTGATGGTCTAAGGTCTAAAGCAGGGGTGTCCAAACTGGGTATGAGCCAAGTCAGGTGTGCTGCTGCATAGCTGGAATGAAAACCTGCAGCCACACGGCCCTTTATGGATCAGTTTGGACACCCCTGGTCTAAAGAGAAACCATGACCTGGTGGTTACAGAGGCAGCTTTGGGACCAAAAGGTCACCAGTTCAATTCCCTGAACTAGCAGGAATGGCTGAAGTACCCTTGATCACTTAACCCCAGGCTGCTCTGGGTATGTTGTATGTCACTCTGGATAAGCATGTCTGCTAAATGCCTGTAATGTAATGGTCTATTTAACAATTATTCCATGAAATTTAGTCGTACATGAGCTGATGGCCAACAAGGCCAAACTGGCTATAAGCCATGTATGATGAGATTGAGTGGAATAGCTGTTTTATTGTATCCACATTCACTGGATTCTGAGAAGTAGAGCATTCTTATTTTTTGTGAGTTTGATCAATAAAAACTGTCTGTCAAAATCATTTCTACTTAGAATGCAAATAAACTGGCAAAATGACGGTAGCAATTTGTGAAAAATGCAATAACAATCCATCCATTATCTGTAACTGCTTATCCTGTGCAGGGTCACAGGCAAGCTGGAGCCTATCCCAGGTGACTATGGGTGAGAGGCAGGGTACACCCTGGACAAGTCGCCAGATCATCACAGGGCTGACACATAGAGACACACAACCATTCACACTTACAGTCAATTTAGAGCCACCATTTAGCCTAACCTGCATGTCTTTGGACTGTAGGGGAAACCAGAGCACCTGGAGGAAACCCATGCAGACAGGGGGAGAACATGCAAACTCCACACAGAAAAGCCCTCATCAGCTGCTGGGCTCAAACTGAGGACCTTCTTGCTGTAAGGTGACAGTGCTAACCACTACACCACCATGCCACCTGCAATTGTAACCCATTTAGTCAAATATTAAGCTCATTATGTACAGTAACATTTCAGCTATTTCAAGCTGCTTATGCCTGAACTCTCTGCCGAGAAGATGACCTTCAGCCTTAGTTGATGTTGACTTGTTTTTTTATTTAACTGTTGATGTTGAAGTTAAATAGACTTCCTATAATAACTACAATAATGCTGGATTGTGATTTCTGACTAACCTATTGAATCTTAAATTGAAAATGAGTATATCCATTGCTACTTAACATCTTGTGCTTCTTACATACAAATTCATGTTGAGGCCCTGGAGAAAGGTCAGCTCTTTTTATGACTCCATCATAAAATATTGCATGCAAGTTTACTGAAGCATTTTTACATACAAGATGTTACCCATGCAGTCTTCAGTGGAAAATAATTCAAATCCATATCCAACTTACTCAGCCAATTTGCTATCCAAATCATTCTACATCACAGCAGCTATCTGTGATGTTCTGTTTTTTACCGTACAGCGCTATAAGAGATAAAAATCTGCAGAGCGTGATGCAGTGTTCTGTGTAACTGACCTCATCACTTTCATGCTGACCTGGAAATGATATAGTACTTGACTTATTTCTCACCATCAGTGCAGAAGGGGTGCATTATGAATAATAACTGACTAACGAATCAAAAATGAGATGCTACAATGAAGTAACGCACAAATAATGGATGCTGAGTTTCTATTGAGTTTGTTTGTTTGTTTGTTTGTTTCCACAATAGAAGTACAGCCTGAAAGTAAAGCCATCTAGTTCATTCTGGTGCTGGTTTGTACTTCGTACTTTGTGTGTAGTATAATGTATTTATTATATTGTGTTGCACTGAAACTGTAATCATTTTGCTGCTGTTTAATGCTTTAAAGTGACAGCCATCATTGTAAGATTATACTGTAGATTGGAGTATATATTTAATATTTCCTTCATATCTATTTATTTGTATTCCATTCTAATCAAGGATCTTTTTTTTTTTTAGAATAATAGGATTTTCTTTGTCAGGTTTTATAGCAGGGGTTCTCAAACTTTTTTGGGCCGGGGACCCCAATGGAGCAGAAATTTTCCCAAGGACCCCCTCATAATCGCACCACAAATTTAACCATATAGGCTTATAAATATTTGTCCTGTTACATACAGTTATTACCACATTGTTTTAAATAGTCATTTTAATGCATTTAGCAAATAAAATATATATATATATATATATATATATATATATATATATATATATATATGTTGGAACAATATACCGTGGAACAAATAGAATTCCATTTTAGTTTAGTATTGATTATTGACATATTGATGGGATTACATTTTAGAACTCATCAGAATAGATAACAGACTGACAAAAAACACTCAATGCATTCAGAGGTAACTGATCTCATGGTGTAAAATGAATGGCAATATACTAACCATCAAAAAACAATGAAAAAGCTCTGATGCAGGAACAGGCATCAAACTGCAGTAAGAGAATCAAACTGCTCAAAATATTTCATGCATTACAACTAAAAATGTTATGATTAACCATTTTCAGTGGTGGGGGTGGGGGCAGCTGGAGAGTGAGCAAGTGAGATTGACAACAGTAGATAACTTTTTTAATACTATGAAAATATCTGATTAACCATATTGTTGGTGGTTTTGGGTGGGGGGTGGGGGTCAGGGGGAATGCATCATCATCATCATCATCATCAATGAGATGGGTGTGCCTGTCTTTCACTACACAGTTTGTCCAGTCTTGGTGTGATGGATGATAGACAGACTCTAAGATCACTCTCCACATGGAGACGAGCTCTGTACTTGGTCTTCATTGCAGTCAAAGTAGAGAAAGATGACTCGCATAAGTAGGTAGTAGGAAAAGGGAGCAATATCTGCATAGCATGTGCTGTGAGTTCAGGATACTCAAATGCTAGTGAGGGCCAAAACTCTGCATGGCTCACCTGCTGGAATCTGGCCTTCAATGTCCGATCGCAAGATAAGTCCACCAACTCCTCCTCTGCTTTGCCTGTAAGGCTGTATGTAGCTGCTGGAGCAAAGGGATCTCGCACCCAGTCCCAGGCATCAGTGTTTACATCTGAGAAATATGAGGTGAAGTGCTTGCTGAGAGCAGTGAGGTGAGAGGTGGCTACCTCTTTCACGACAGTCACAGGCAGGTTGTTTGCGAGCAGAAATTCTGTGAGCTGCGGGAACATGTCTGTCACTCCATCTTGTAGCCGTCTTTGCCACAGCTCTGCTTTCCTCATGAAGGCGGTGAGTTTGTCGCTTACTTCAAGGATGGAGGCATAGCGTCCTTGAATGGAGAGGTTAAGGCTATTGAGGGCGTTGAAAACATCCACCAGATAGGCCAACTTAGCAACGTACACAGGATCAGAGAAAAACTCTGCGATGTCGGGCTTTTCCGTTCGCATAAACTCCGACATTTCGGCGCGTAACTCAAACACCCGCTGAAGTACCTTTCCGCGAGAGAGCCACCTCACTTCGGAATGATAAAGCAGTGTGTCGTGGCCTGCGTCCATCTCCCGACAAAGTTGCCCAAACAAACGTGTCTGCAGTGCCCTTGACTTAACAAAATTAACTGCAGCCACAGCTTTATTCAGCACCAAGTGCAAGTCAGGTTCAATGGCTTTGGAGGCGAGCGCTTGCCGATGAAGCATACAGTGCACAGACTTGACATTTGGGTTGACAGCCTTTATGCGAGCGACAACACCACTCTTTCGGCCAGTCATCACTGCCGCTCCATCTGTGCACACGGCGACACATTTACCCCAGCTCAGCCCAGCTTCATTAATAAATTCATCCAGGAGCCTGAATATCTCCTCTCCTGTTGCCCTACCTGGGACCGCTTTGCAGAACAAAAAGTCCTCTAAAATTGTTTCTCCCCATGGATAGCGGACAAGAGCGATGAGCTGAGCTGCACTAGCTATGTCAGTAGACTCGTCCAGCTGAATAGAATATTGACCACTGCAGCGAAGTCTACCTAGAAGTTGTGACAAGATGTCATCAGAGAGATCATCAATCCTTCGCCTTACGGTGTCGTTGGAGAGTGGTACCGTTTTCAATTTGTTAGCTGCCTCTGTTCCGATCATAACCTCGCACATATCCACTGCTGATGGAAGGATCAGCTCTTCTGCTATGGTATGAGCCTTCTTACACTTAGCTATACGCTGGGCTACCAAATAAGAAGCTTTCTGCGCCCTCTCTGATGTAGTTGCCAGCTTGGTTAGTCTTGTTCGCTGAGAGAAATATTCCTCACCTTTTCTGTGAAAGAACTCTTTTGGTTTGTTGATGTATTCCGGATGTTTTGTTAACAGATGCCGCTTTAGCTTGGCTGGCTTCATAGCCTCATTAGCTAGCACCTGGAGACAGTTCACACACATTGGCTTTCCTCCGCTGCTTTCAATGAAGCCAAATTCTATATAAGTCTCGTCATATTTTCTTACTTTGCTTGGTTTGGGAGTGTTGTTACTCGTCTGTTTCAAAAATCTATCCATTTTCTTTTTTCTAACTCTGATTGCTGCCTTTCAATCAGCTCACCAAGCTATCCTAGCTATGTTATGCGAGCGGGAATAAAGAGAATAATGTGATTGGGCGAATACTGTAGCATTTTACCTACGGAGCCCCTCTGGTGACATGGGTGAAAAAAAATATTCCGTGGCCACGCGTTAATAACGCGTGGGAACGAGATCCTATTCCGTGGCCACGACTTGTTTAATGCATGGGAACGAGATGATTATTAGGTGGCCACGAATTAATAACGCGTGGCCACGAGAAGTGCTCGTCATTTCATCACTGAGACTGTTGACTTTCTGGCATCAGTAGCTTCAGCCGCAAATATGGACAAGTTTGATCTGATTTCGTTTTATTTTAACCTAGGAATGAATTATAATGATATCCTTAAATCACTTGCAGTTAGACATGGAGTAATTCTGAGCAAGAGACACTTAATTCGGCTGCTAACTGCAAGTGATTTAAGGATATCATTATAATTCATTCCTAGATTAAAATAAAACGAAATCAGATCAAACTTGTCCATATTTGCGGCTGAAGCTACTGATGCCAGAAAGTCAACAGTCTCAGTGATGAAATGACGAGCACTTCTCGTGGCCACGCGTTATTAATTCGTGGCCACCTAATAATCATCTCGTTCCCACGCATTAAACAAGTCGTGGCCACGGAATAGGATCTCGTTCCCACGCGTTATTAACTCGTGGCCACGGAATATTTTTTTTTCACCCATGTCACCAGAGGGGCTCCGTTTTTTCTCCACATAAGGGAAGTTTATTATTTTGTAGCAAATTTTTTCACGGACCCCCTGGCAACGCGCCACGGACCCCCAGGGGTCCGCGGACCCCACTTTGAGAACCACTGTTTTATAGTATACATTTAAGATTTAAGTTATCATTTGTATTTAAGATTATAGATAAGTATATGGGCGACACGGTGGTGTAGTGGTTAGCGCTGTTGCCTCACAGCAAGAAGGTCCGGGTTTGAGCCCCATGGCCGACGAGGGCCTTTCTGTGCGGAGTTTGCATGTTCTCCCCGTGTTCATGTGGGTTTCCTCAGGGTGCTCCAGTTTCCCCCACAGTCCAAAGACATGCAGGTTAGGTTAACTGGTGACTCTAAATTGACCATAGGTGTGAATGTGAGTGTGAATGGTTGTGTGTCTATGTGTCAGCCCTGTGATGACCTGGCGACTTGTCCAGGGTGTACCAAGCCTTTCGCCCATAGTCAGCTGGGATAGGCTCCAGCTTGCCTGCGACCCTGTAGAACAGGATAAAGTGGCTAGAGATAATGAGATGAGAAGTATATATTTCAGATTTTATTTTTTTATTTATTTATTTATTTATTTATTTATAGCTAGTCTCCCCAATTAGTAGGCTACTTGTGGCCAGCTATAAGTTTGACACTTTAATAAAGTTGTTGATTGATTAATTGATTGATAATATTATTTGACCAGACAACTTAAAAAGCATTTGTGCAAAACATGCAACCTATTTTGATTATACTCATACATGTTCCATACAGGTGGCACGGTGGTGTAGTGGTTAGCACTGTTGCCTCACAGCAAGAAGGTTCTGGGTTCAAGTCCAGTGGCTAATGGGGGCCTTTCTGTGTGGAGTTTGCATGTTCTGTCTGTGTGGGTTTGCTCCAGTTTCCTCCAAAGACATGCAGGTTAGGCTAATTGGTGGCTTTAAATTGGCCATAGATGTGAGCATGAATGGTTGTGTGTCTCTGTGTCAGCCCTGTGATGATTGGATGACTTGTCCAGGGTGTACTCTGCCTCTTGCCCATAGTCACCTGGGATTGGCTCCAGTTTACCTGCAACCCTACACAGGATATATGGTAATGGATGGATGTTCCATACAGGCATCTCATCTTATTATCTCTAGCCAATTTATCCTGTTCTACAGGGTCGCAGGCAAGCTGGAGCCTATCCCAGCTGACTACGGGCGAAAGGCAGGGTACACTCTGGACAAGTCGCCAGGTCATCACAGGGCTGACACATAGACACAGACAACCATTCACATTCACACCTACGGTCAATTTAGAGTCACCAGTTAACCTAACCTGCATGTCTTTGCACTGTGTGGGAAACCGGAGCACCCGGAGGAAACCCATGTGGACACTGGGAGAACATGCAAACTCCGCATAGAAAGGCCCTTGCCGGCCACGGGGCTCAAACTCGGACCTTCTTGCTGTGAGGTGACAGCACTAACCACTACACCACTGTGCTGCCCATACAGGCATCTCTTTAACAGTTATTCCATGTAATCGAGTCAGACATGATCTGATACCTGATGAGGCACAGAGTGCCAAGTTGGCTATAAGTCATAGATGATGAGATTGAGTGGAATAACTGTTTTATTCTATCCACATTCACTAGATTTTGAGAAACAGAGCATTTTTTTTCAAATTCGATAAAATGCTATAATAATTCTTGAAAAATAAAAGAAGATACAGTCTTAGCATCAAATATTTTATTCTGTATTTTGTTGTGCTTTTTTTGGGGGCGGGAGGGGTGGTTGTTTTCCAGTAGAGTTTTTATTTCGTCCGCGGTTGGTTCAGCAAGATGCTCCACCATTTTGTTTTTCTCTACTCACGGTACATGAGCTGATAGCCTCGTACTAGAATAGCCAATCAGATTGCACGATTGCTCATATCCAGTGAATGGGGATTGAAATTTTTTTTTTTAAAAAGTGATACTACATATTGGTAAGGTTCTGTCCAGGTCTACAGTGTGCTGAGCTGGTTAAAAGAAGAAAAAACAATGCTTGACATAATCATTACGTCAGTAAATCAGTTGAGAACGCTCTGACTACAAACATGGTCACCTTGAACTACATTTCCCAAGATTCACAGCACCCTCTGTCTCCCGATTATTGAATCCAGCAAACACTCATTTTCCTAATCCCCGCTTTTCCTGCTTAAGCCTCTCTCAGACATCACTTCAGTATGAAGTATCATTATGTTCTATTCAGTACATACCAATCCTTGTTTTCTCTGACTGCTTCTGAATTTCAGACTCTTTGCTACTCTTTCACATTTTTGCCCTTTGTCTTCTCCTTTCAACATTGTTCGCCGATTGCCTGACCCTCTCTAGTTACCGACCATGATTCCAGTCTCTCGTTTTGGCTTTGCTGACAGTTTGCTTCATGCCTTCATCTGCACATACCGTACATCCATAAGTGCCTGCATTCTGACAGGATACTTTGCCACCATGGATGTAGTGGAAGAAGCTAAACAAATTGCACTTAATGCCCAGGGACACCTTCTGGGAGAACATCAGCAGATGCTACACATGATGAGATGCTACCTCAACACATGAATGGCGCAACTAGCCTCTGTGATGTCGCAGGCCCTCCTAGAGTGTCCCGAGTCTCCTCCGAACCCCACATTGCAACTTCCTGCTCTGGAAAGATTAGCTGGATAGCCTAGCCTGATTACATGCCAACGCATGTAAGGGTTTTTTGCTGCAATGGTCCATGTATTTCACTACTATGCCTAACCTGTCTGAAGAGCATAAAATTGTGAAGTTCCTCTTTTTTCTCACTGGTAAAGCATTCCAATGGGCCAGTGCCATTTGGCTCCTGGGAGGTGAGCAAACCAAATCTTATGAGCAGTTCCTTGCTCAATTCAAGAAGGTATTCGACCATGAACCAGATGGAATTGAAGTAAGGGAGAGTCTTCTCACCATTTCACAAGGTTCCCATAGTGTGGCTGAGTATGCCCTGGACTTCAGGACACTGGTAGCAGCCAGTGGGTGGAATGATCCTGCTTTGAAGGCAGTTTTTTGCCAAGGCCTGCGTCCCAAGATTCTGAGCAAGCTTGCCTGCCGAGACGAACAGTGTACTCTGGACTCACTCATTGACCTAGACATTTGCTTAGATCATCTGTTGATGCACCATCCCTCCATTCAGGAAAGTGCTAAACTGGTTCAGTCATCAGAAGGCAGTTCACCCATGGAGGTGTCACGTACCTGGTTAACACATTCAGAACATCTTAGGAGAAAGCAGAAGGGCCTGTGCTTTTACCGCAGGAGTGCCAAGCACCAGCTCAACCAATGTCCCATCCGTCTATCTCGTGCAGCTCTCACAGAAGGTCCAGCACATATCGTGAGTCCAACATGAACTTTCAATTCTAAATCGTTTAAGGTTCTTGTGCTGTTAAAGTTGGCAAACTCCACACATATCCTCTCTGCTTTCATCAATTCAGGGGCCGAGGGGAATTTTGTCAGCAACTCAGTCACTCAGAGGTTCAACCTTTCAATAACCCATCTCCAAAGTGCACTCAGCATTCGAGCCCTCGAGGGATGACCCATAGGAGGTCTTGTCACTAGCACCACCCCCTTTACATCCAGGTGGGGGCACTGCATTCAGAATTCATCTCCTGCTACATCACCTCCACAGAAAACCATGATATTATCCTCAGCTACCCTTGGCTTCAACTTCACAACCCCTTGATCTCCTGGCAACATAAGGACATACTCCACTGGTCACCTGCCTGCTTCCAGGGTTTGTATCACTCGACCTCAAGACAATATCTCATCTACCTCTGTGGAAAGTCTACAACCAGATTCCCTTGACAATGTCCCTGAATGTTATCTGGACCTCAAGGAGATATTTAGCAAGGGAAAGGCCTGTGGGTTACCACCTCATCAACCATATGACTGCGCAATAGACTTACTGCCAGGTATGGCACCACCATGTGGGCGTATCTATCCACTCTCCCAGAAGGAGAATGCAGCTATGGAGGAATATATTCAGGAAGCCCTCAAGCAAGGCTACATCTGCCCTTCCAGATCTCCAGCTTCATTGGGCTTCTTCATTGTGGAAAAATGGGGTGGCGGCCTCCGGCCATGCATTGACTACAGGGGACTAAATCAGGTGTCCGTGAAGTACCCATATCCACTTCCCCTGCTCCTGGCAGCCTTGGAGCAACTCAGGTCAGCTAAGATCTTTTCCAAGCTCAACTTACGCAGTGTTTACAACCTCATAAGAATCAAGGAGGGCGATGAGTGGGAAAACCACCTTCAGCACTACCGCTGGCCATTTTGAGTACCGGGTAATGCCGTATGGCCTTTCTTCAGTGCCTAGTGTGTTCCAGTGTCTAATCAATGACGTGTTACAGGACATGCTAGGCAAATACACCATCGCATATATTGATGACATCCTCATCTACTCCCCAGACAAAGCAACCCACAAGGATCACATTAGAACCACTTGTTGAAGAACCACCTTTACGTCAAGGTGGAAAAATGTGAGTTCCATCAGAAACATATCCTAAGAAGGAGATATGTCATCAGTGCTGGAGGGGTTAGCATGGACTCATCCAAGGTCTCAGCAGTCACCTCTTGGCCCATTCCCATGTCCATCAAGGACCTCCAATGTTTCCTGGGTTTCGCAAACTATCACCATTTCATTAGGGGTTTCAGCACGATTGCCGCTCCCTTGACAGCTCTGCTCAAGAAGCAACCCAAACAACTCCAGTGGAACCCCACAGCAGAAGAAGCCTTCAGCCATCTAAAGCAAGATTTCACCTCCACTCCAGTGTTACAGCACCCCGACCCATCTAAGCCCTTCATTCTTGAAGTAGACACATCTGATACCAGAGTAGGGGCCATTTTATCACAATGTTTTGGGGAGAAACTGAAACCTCTTCCTGTCACCTTCTTTTCCAGGAAACTCTCATCTGCAGAGAGAAATTATGATGTGGGGAACAGAGAGCTGCTTGCCATAAAACTAGCCCTCAAGGAGTGGCAACACTGGTTAGAGGGAGCCACACATCCATTTCTCATTCTCACAGATCACAAGAACCTTGAGTATCTCTGGAAAGCAAAGAGGTTAAACCCTCACCAGGCCAGGTGGGATCTCTTCTTTACATGTTTTGACTTCACCTATCATTCCATCCAGGCTCCAAGAACACCAAAGCCAATGCATTATCTTGAGTCTTTGCACCACCTCATCAAGACTCAGTCACACACTCAATTCTTCCACAGCAATGCTTTGTACAGTCAATGACCTGGGACCTCAATAAGGAAATAAGGGACTCACAACCTCAGACCCAACCTCATAATCTTCCACCAGGATTGCTATATGTACTAAAGCACCTTAGAGGCAGACTCATCACTTGGACTCATACAGCTCCTGCCACTGGACACCCCAGCAGTCAACATACTTATCAGTTGTTGAGAAACAAGTATTGGTGGGAGAGCATGCTCACAAATATCAACCACTTCATCGCCTCTTGCTCTATTTGTGCCCAAACCAAAGTTCCAAGAACCCTACCAGCAGGCAAGCTCTGTCCCTTCCCTGTACCTCAAAGACCCTGGTCCCACATAGCCATTGATTTCATCACTGACCTCACTCCCTCTCAAAGAAATACCACAATAATGGTAACTATCAACCGCTTCTCCAAAGCCCTTAAACTCATCCTGCTACCTGGCATCCCTACAGCATCCCAAATGGCAAAACTACTGTTTCAGCAAATCTTCAGAAATTATGGCATCCCTGAAGATATTGTCAGCAACCGGGGCCCTCAGTTCATCTCACACTTTTGGACATGCTTCATGGAAAGACTGGGGGTATCAGTGAGTCTCATGTCCAAGTATCATCCCCAGTTTAATGGCCAAGTAGAAAGAGCGAATCAAGAAATTGGCTGCTTCTTAAGGATATTCTGCATGCACAACCAGGGGGACTGGGTATGCTTCCTCTCATGGGACAAGTATGCACAGAATTCCCTGAAACACTCTGCAACTCAGTTGACAGCATTTCAGTGCATACTCGGCTACCAGTCACCGTGGTTCCCCTGGGATGATGCGCCCAGCCAAATACAAGCAGTCGAAGGTTGGTTTTCATGCAGCCAGACAATATGGGAGGAGGTCCACCAGCGTCTAGAAACCATCAATGCCCGATATAAGGGGTATGCCGACAAATATCGAGCAAACAATCCAGACTTTTCCCTGGGTGACAGAGTATGGGTGACAACAAGAAACCTAAGAGAACCCAACACCTGTAAGAAGCTCCAGCTATAATATATGGGAACATTCAAGGTCATCTGTCACATAAACAAGGTCTCTTACTGTCTGGAACTCCCCCCTCACAGCAGGTTAGCACCCACCTTTCATGTCTCAAGTCTCAAGCCTGCCATTCCAGGGCTCCTTGCTGAGAGTGCACCGGTCCGGGAGCACCCAGCTCTTGACATAGAGGGTGAACCCATCTACCAGGTAAATAAAATCCTCAACTCTAGATGAAGAGAAGGACAAATCAAGTACCTGGAAGATTGGGAGGGCTACAGCCCTGAGGAACAGAGCTGGGTTGCAGCCAAGGACATTCTAGACCCACTCCTCAAGCAAGAATTCCACATTCTACATCCCGACAAGCCAGCACCCAGAGGTAGGGGCGGCCCAGGAAGAATGTAGCTCCCAGAGGGAGCTCCTCGGGGGGTCTGTCAGTAAATTGGCTGAGAACTCTCTGACTACAAACATGGACACCTCAAACTACGTTTTCCAAGATTCACAGCGCCCTCTGTCTCCCAATTATTGAATCCAGCAGACACTCATTTTCCTAATCCCCGCTCTCCCAACTTAAGCCTCTCTCAGACACCACTTCAGTGCAAAGTATCATTCTGCTCTATTCAGTACATACCAAGCCTTGTTTTCTCTGACTGCTTCTTGCTTTCACGTTTTCGCCCTTTGTCTTCTCCTTTTAAAGTTGTTCACGAATCACCTGACTCTTGCTAGTTACCAACCATGATTCCAGTCTCTCGTTTTGGCTTTGTTGACAGTTTGCTTCACACCTTCATATGCACATACATCCGTAAGTGCCTGCATTCTGACACCTTAATCTGATTTATAAGGTTATCATTCTTTGTGTTCAAACACTTCAGTCTAATCCTTCATAATATCAAAAATGTCATTGTGTAAAGAGGCTGAACTGTTCAACCAAGATTGAAAATGTACATAAAGTCCAAAGTGAGCAGTGCTGGAAATACTTGCACTCCAAAATAAGATAATTTTGTCTGTGTAGGACTTTTGTCATCTTACATATAATAATAATAATAATAATAATAATAATAATAGGGCAGCACGGTGGTGTAGTGGTTAGCGCTGTCGCCTCACAGCAAGAAGGTCCGGGTTCGAGCCCCGGGGCCGGCGAGGGCCTTTCTGTGTGGAGTTTGCATGTTCTCCCCGTGTCCGCGTGGGTTTCCTCCGGGTGCTCCGGTTTCCCCCACAGTCCAAAGACATGCAGGTTAGGTTAACTGGTGACTCTAGATTGACCATAGGTGTGAGTGGTTGTCTGTGTCTGTGTGTCAGCCCTGTGATGACCTGACGACTTGTCCAGGGTGTCCCCCGCCTTTCGCCCGTAGTCAGCTGGGATGGGCTCCAGCTTGCCTGCAACCCTGTAGAAGGATAAAGCGGCTAGAGATAATGAGATGAGATGAGATAATAATAATACACATCTGCTTATAGAAGAATATGTATTTAGAATTATGTTTTATATCATGGAGACTTTTCTCCATCCATCTGAGGGACTTCACTGAGCCATGTGAATGGAGGAAATTTCCTGACATTTAAACTTGCACTGTGCATCATTCACAAGATTATGTGAGACAGATTTGCTATTTGGTTCCAGAGGTAGGCACTTGTGAAACTGCTGAAAGTCCTCCTATGTTTTCATAACCCTGTGCCACATATAACAGTGCTGCAATTTTAGTGTCCAGGGTGTTTTAGACTCTTTAGTTATGGATATGTTGGAATGTGTAACCATTTAAATTAACGACCATGACATTTTAAAACATTTATCAGATTGTCATGTGACAAAGAGCAGGTTGGAACATTCACAGTTGCCAAATCTGGGGTGTACAGTGTGAGAGTGAAATACCAAATACCAATCTGTATGAGATGGTTTTCAGTTAATGTCAATTTCCAAATTGCTCTTTTCAGAAAATTTGCTGATGTCATCACTGGGATGAGACTAATCTCAAGAGGTGATGAGTTAGCTTACAGAGATAAGGTCCTGACACCTGACACTGAACACCAAAAAAACAAAACAACTTCTACTGGAAAGTTATTCTTAAATTGTTGCACTGTTTGCCCACGCAGTCTTTCACAGAGCAGTGAACCCCTCCCCATCTTTACTTCTGAGAGACTTTGCCTCTCTGGGATGCTCTTTTTGTACCCAATCATGCAACTGACCTTTTGCCAAGTAACCAAATTAGTTTTTTTTTTTTTAGCATTACACAATTCTTGTCCTAACTTTTTTTTTCTGAAACTTGTTGCTGACATCAAATTCAAAATAAGCATATATTTTACAAAAAAAATTCTCAGTTTCAACATTTGATACGTTGTCTTTGTACTATTTTCAATAAAATATAGGGTTCTCATGATTTGCAAATCTTCACATACAGTGGTGCTTGAAAGTTTGTGAACCCTTTCGAATTTTCTATATTTCTGCATAAATATGATCTAAAACATCATCAGATTTTCACACAAGTCCTAAAAGTAGATAAAGAGGACACAGTTAAACAAATGAGACAAAAATATTATACTTGGTCATTTATTTATTGAGGAAAATGATCGAATATTACATATCTGTGAGTGGCAAAAGTATGTGAACCTCTAGGATTAGCAGTTAATTTGAAGGTGAAATGAGTCAGGTGTTTTCAAACAATGGGATGACAATCAGGTGTGAGTGGACACCGTGTTTTATTTAAAGAACAGGGATCTATCAAAGTCTGATCTTCACAACACATTTGTGGAAGTGTATCATGGCATGAACAAAGGAGATTTCTGAGGATCTCAGAAAAAGCGTTGTTGATGCTCATCAGGCTGGAAAAGGTTACAAAACCATCTCTAAAGAGTTTGGACTCCACCAATCCACAGTCAGACAGATTGTGTACAAATGGAGGAAATTCAAGACCATTGTTACCAGGAGTGGTCGACCAACAAAGATCACTCCAAGAGCAAGGCGTGTAATAGTCTGCGAGGTCACAAAGGACCCCAGGGTAACTTCTAAGCAACTGAAGGCCTCTCTCACATTGGCTGATGTTCATGAGTGCACCATCAGAACAACACCGAACAACAATGGTGTGCATGGCAGGGTTGCAAGGAGAAAGCCACTGCTCTCCAAAAAAAAGCGTTGCTGCTCATCTGCATTTTGCTAAAGATCACGTGGACAAGCCAGAAGGCTATTGGAAAAATGTTTTGTGGATGGATGAGACCAAAATAGACCTTTTTGGTTTAAATGAGAAGCATTATGTTTGGAGAAAGGAAAACACTGCATTCCAGCATAAGAACCTTATCCCATCTGTGAAACATGATGATGGTAGTATCATGGTTTGGGCCTGTTTTGCTGCATCTGGGCCAGGATGGCTTGCCATCATTGATGGAACAATGAATTCTGAATTATGCTAGCGAATTATAAAGGAAAATATCAGGACATCTGTCCATGAACTGAATCTTAAAAGAAGGTGGGTCATGCAGCAAGACAATGACCGTCAGCACACAAGTCATTCTACCAAAGAATGGTTAAAGAATAAAGTTAATGTTTTGGAAGGACCTGAAGTGAGCAGTTCATGTGAGGAAACCCACCAGCATCCCAGAGTTGAAGCTGTTCTGTACGGAGGAATGGGCTAAAATTCCTCCAAGCCGGTGTGCAAGACTGATCAATGGATACTGGAAACATTTAGTTGCAGTTATTGCTGCACAAGGGGGCCACACCAGTTACTGAAAGCAAAGGTTCACATACTTTTGCCACTCACACATATGTAATATTGGATTGTTTTCTTCAATAAATAAATGACCAAGTATAATATTTTTGTCTCATTTGTTTAACTGGGTTCTCTTTATCTACTTTTAGGACTTGTGTGAAAATCTGATCATGTTTTAGGCCATATTTATGCAGAAATATAGAAAATTCTTAAGGGTTCACAAACTTTCAAGCACCACTGTAATGTTATTTATGTTTTACACAGTATCCCAACTTTTTTGAAATTGTGGTTGTAGTTGAGAAACACATTCATACTGGAACTGTACTACACTGAACTCTTGCATGTAGAGCTTCTAGTTGAACACTACATCCCCTTGTACAGTCAACTTATTTATTCATTCTAATTCTGCTAAGTTATCCTGTTCTGTGGAATACTTGAATATTCACTCACTGGAAATATTCCAATTCAGTACCTCATCTCAAGGGATGACATACACAATGCACTTATATGGATTTTAACTGTTCAAGTTTTATGGTTATTTGGTCACTGTATGTTTATAATGTACCAAACTCGGGACAGCACTCCAATTTCATTGCATGCAAAAGCCATATAACAATAAAGGCTTTCTATTTTTCTATGTTTTTTTCCTGTTGATTATCACAGGGTATTCAGCCCCCATGCAATCAACTACAGACAATGAATGGGGTGATACATCAAAGAGCAGAAGAAGAGAAAGGTAAAATAATGACAATAGAAACAGTCATTTCCTACCTTTTTCATTTCCTATCTTTGTATTTATTTATTTTATTTTATTAAGTTTTTGACGTAAACAGACACAGGTGTACTCCAGAGGGATCTTTTCATTGTTGCCAGACACTTATATTATGAGCCTGTCAGTGGCAAAAATAAGTATGCATAGCTGATACAAACAAAGCCAGTAGTCAAAAGGTTTGTCAAAGAAGAAAATCCTTCCATGAACACACTGCCAGTAAATATTTATTCCACTTCACTGCATATTAGTGTCACAAGGCAAACAAGAGAGTTTTCTGTTTGTTTTTAGGATTTAAAAAAAAAGACTGAGCTCCATAATTTGTTCTTGAACTGCTGTAAGTCACTATAGTCAGTTCTTTGTCTAGGTGTCAGTCAGAATTACCAGGAAATCTTGTTATATAACAGCTTGGATGTGCCAAGCATGATTACATCCCAAATTTAGGCACAAGAGAAGTTTTAATCCATGGCATAGAATCAGTGGAGAGTAAGACCCTAAGAGGTTAAGTGTCCCAAATGGGAGTGTCTGAAAGTATATGATAATATTAAACTGTAATATAATATGATAATAGTGTTTGGTGTGATAAACCAAATCACTTAAGTAAATATATAAGTACACATTTATTATTATTATTTGTGGCAGTTCGTAGGAGGGGGAGGAGCACAGAAAGACGGCAGGCCAGAATAAAGTTCCATAACTTCATTTATTTTGCTCTTTTCAGATGCAAACATACACTCACAGCCATGCACGCACACGTCATCTGGCTGGGGAGAGAGCTCACTTCCTCTGCTCTCTCTCTCTTTATATAGGGCGCGGTCACTGGGAAGACACACAAACAGGTTAATTGACATCAGGTGTAGTGATTCTGCCACTTACCTTCCCTGACTCCGCCCTCCGGTCACAGATTGGCGCTTGACCATGCCCCCACTGCCACATACCCCCACCGCCCGACTCAGGCCGGGCAGTCGTCTGGCCTGCAGCCGACTCCCCCCCAACAGGAGAGAAAGTCCGCCACAACCATCTGCGCCCCCGGCCTGTGGATCACCTTGAAGTTAAAGGGTTGGAGTGCCAGATACCAACGGGTGATCCGCGCGTTGGCATCCTTCATGCAGTGGAGCCACTGGAGGGGCGCGTGGTCCGAACAGAGGGTGAAAGGGCATCCCAGCAGGTAGTAACGGAGGGCGAGGACCACCCACTTGATTGCGAGGCACTCCTTTTCAATGGTGCTGTAGTGTCCCGCGCGTACTGACAGCTTTCTACTGATGTACAGCACCAGACGGTCCTCCCCCTCCACCTCCTGGGACAAAACGGCCCCCAGCCCTCTGTCCGACGCATTGGTCTGTAACATAAAAGGGAGAGAAAAGTCAGGGGAGTGTAACAGTGGCTCCCCGCACAGTGCAACCTTCACCTCAGAGAAAGCCCACTGGCATTACTCTGTCCACTGGACCGGATCTGGTGCCCCCTTTTTAGTGAGATCAGTCAGCGGGCTGGTGATGTCCGAATAATTAGGTATAAACCTACGATAGTAGCCAGCCAGCCCCAGGAACTGTCTCACCCCCTTTTTGGTCTTGGGCCTCGGGCAGTTAATTTGTTAATTTGGGGACGCACCTGCTCGTTGCCCAAGTGGAAGCCCAGATACTGTACTTCCACCCGCCCAATCGCACACTTCTTTGGGTTGACTGTGAGACCCGCTCACCTAAGCGACCTAAGGACGGCCGTCAGGTGTTGTAAGTGCCGCTGCCAGTCATTACTATAATGATGTCATCGAGGTATGCGGCTGCATAGGTGGCGTGGGGGCGGAGGACCCTATCCATCAGCCGCTGAAATGTAGCGGGTGCCCCAAACAGCCCAAAAGGAAGTGTGACAAACTGGTGTAAGCCGAACGGTGTGGAAAAGGCCGTTTTTTCTCGGGATAATGGAGTCAAAGGGATCTGCCAATAACCCTTTGTTAAATCCAGTGTTGAGTAAAAACAAGCTGTGCCTAGTCGATCGAGCAACTCCTCAATACAAGGCATTGGGTACGCGTCGAATTTAGACACCGCGTTGACTTTTTTCTATAGTCTACACAGAACCGGACCGACCCATCGGCCTTGGGTACCAAGACCACCGGGCTGCTCCAGTCACTGTGGGACTCCTCAACGATGCCCATTTTGAGCATGGCCTCGAGTTCTTCCCGAACCACTTTCTTGTGTTCGGGTAGCCTGTAAGGGCGGCTGCGCACTACCACCCCTGGGGGCGTCTCAATGTGGTGCTCTATGAGGTCGGTGCGGCCGGGCAGGGGTGAGGACACGTCCGAAAACTCGGTCTGCAACTGGGCAACCTCCGCAAGTTGGGGCGGGGAGAGGTGGTCTCCACAGGGGACCGGAGAGGTATGCGATGCCAATGCTCCCTTTTGAACCTCCGGCCCCAGCTCCGCCTTCTCCGGAACCACCGACACCAACACCACAGGAACCTCCTCGTTCCAGAGTTTGATCAGATTGAGGTGGTAAATCTGTAGCGCCCCACCCCTGTCCGTTCGCCTCACCTCGTAGTCGACATCCCCGACTCGCCATGTGACCTGAAAGGGTCCTTGCCACTTGGAGATCAATTTGGAGCTCGATATGGGCAACAGTACGAGTACTTTATCTCCCGGTGTGAACTCCCTAAGGTGCGTACCCTTGTCATACAGGCGGGTTTGCCGTTCTTGGGCCTGCTGCAAATTCTCCTGGGTTAGGTGTGTGAGTATGTGGAGTTTTGCGCGCAGGTCAATAACATATTGGATTTCGTTTTTACTTGGTGAAGGTCCCTCCTCCCAATTTTCTCGCAGCACATCTAGAATTCCGCGTGGCTTATGCCCATATAATAATTAGAACGGGGAGAACCCTATGGAGGCTTGGGGGACCTCTCGCACCACAAATAACAAGGGTTTGAGCCATTTATCCCAATTACGTGTGTCCTCACTTATGAATTTCTTAATTATATTTTTGAGGGTGCGATTGAACCGTTCAACTAAACCATCCGTTTGTGGGTAATACACGCTGGTGCGGATCGGCTTAATATCTAATAACCCATACAGTTCGTTCAGTGTATGTGACATAAATGAGGTGCCTTGGTCAGTCAGAATCTCTTTCGGGATTCCGACTCGGGAGATAACGCGGAAGAGCGCTTCCGCAATACTGCATGCTGAGATATTGTGGAGAGGCACTGCTTCCGGGTATCGCGTTGCATAGTCCACCAGAACTAAAATAAAGCGGTACCCTCGTGTTGACCGATCTAATGGCCCAACGAGATCCATCCCAATTCTTTCGAACGGGGTGTCGATTAACGGTAGAGGGCGCAAAGGTGCTTTTGTAATGGCCACTGGATTTACTAACTGGCATTCGCGGCATGCCGTACACCACCTACGGACATCGCCGCGAATCCCTGGCCAATAGAACCGGGCCATTATTCGGGCTAGTGTCTTATCCTGCCCTAAGTGTCCAGCCATGGGATTAAAGTGAGCTGCCTGGAATACCAATTCCCGACAGCTTTTTGGAATCAAAAGCTGTGTGATTTGCTCTTTAGTCTGAGTGTCCTGCGTCACTTGGTATAATCTTTCATAATAGAAAAATAGGGGAAGGACGGGGTGGTGTTTGGCTGAAGTGTTTGACCATCAATTACTCTCACTTGGTCAAATGCATGCCACAGGGTCTCGTCTCGCGACTGCTCTAACGGGAAATCCACGAGGGATTCCCCGAGAGAGGGAGGAGGAGCCTGCTGCTCCTCACTCTGACGTGGAGATGACGTAGACGGCTCTGTAACAGCTGCTTCTGCCAATGCGTCACCGGGACCTCCCCCTGCTGAACTACGGCAGGACCCACTCTTCACTAAATGACTCATCAACTCGTCTTGCACCAGGCTTTGGTGGATTGAGGTCTGATTACAGCCAGAATCTACCAACGCCTGATATGTATCCCCTTGGATACTCACCAGTATGCGATACGCTCCGGCCCGATCAAGGGCAGCTCCTGGCACATCGGGGATCCGAACCACCGTGCCCACTTCCATTACTGAACACTGCTGTTGGAGGTGGCCTGGCTCCCCGCAGCGCCAGCAAACCGGCCCGGGCTTCCTCTCTGCACCGGCGCTCTGGGGCTCACTCACCTGAGGAGGGGAAGAGACAGACATGGAAGGGAAAAACGGGAGGGCACCGCTGGTGCGACGAGCCTGCTGGGGTGGGGCCGGCCCCCGCCTCTGTGGTGGGGGAATGGGGTGAGGAGACACAGGAGGACAGAGGGGGAGAGAGGAGAGGAGAGAAGAGGATGTCCGCTGTCCTGCCATCGGAACAGCCGCCAAATGGTCCTCCGCCAACTCGATGGCCTGATCCAGCGACGCCAGGCGGTGGCACTGGACCCACTCCGCGGTTCCCTCTGGTAGGTGGCCGATGAACTGCTCCAGCACCACCTGATCAAGGATTCCCTCGGCGTTGTGGTTGTCGGCCCTCAACCACCGCCAGTATGCGTCCCGAAGCTGCTGGCCAAACGCGAGCGAACGGCTGGCCAACTTCCTCCAGCCGCAGAGCGCGGAAGCGCTGTCGCTGTTGTTCGGGGGTGCGCCCCACCCGCAGGAGGACGGCCCGGCGCAGGTCCGCGTAGGCCAGCCGGAGGTCAGTGGGGAGCTGTAGCATGGCCAGCTGTGCCTTGCCTGTTAGCAGGGGGAGGAGGCGCACCGCTCGCTGTTCCACCGGCCAGCCCGAGGCCTCTGCTGCCTGCTCAAAGAGCGTGAGGAAGGCCTCGGGGTCGTCATGTGGGCCCATCTTAGTTAGGGTGAGGGAAGAAGGGCCCGCAGCGGTGGAGATGGTGAACCCCGCCGACGCGAGGAGGTGCTGGAACGCCTGTCAATCTTCCTGCTGCGCCAGCACCAGGGCCTCGAACCAGTGGTCTTGCTCCTTCTGGAGGGTGACTAGCGCCTGGTGCTGGCTCTGCTGGGCCGTGGCGAGGGCATGGACTAGGTCTGCGAAGGGGGAGGACTCCCTGGGGCTGTTCTTTTATTGTGCTCCATCCCGGGTTTCGGCACCACTGTGGCAGTTCGTAGGAGGGGGAGGAGCACAGAAAGACGGCAGACCAGAATAAAGTTCCATAACTTCATTTATTTTGCTCTTTTCAGATGCAAACATACTCTCACAGCCATGCACGCATGCGCACACACACACAAGTCGTCTGGCTGGGGAGAGAGCTCACTTCCTCTGTGCTCTCTCTCTTTTTATATAGGGCGCGGTCACTGGGAAGACACACAAACAGGTTAATTGACATCAGGTGTAGTGATTCTGCCACTTACCTTCCCTGACTCCGCCCTCCGGTCACAGACTGGTGCTTGACCACGCCCCACTGCCTTATTATTATTATTATTATTATTATTATTTGGCAAGTGTTATTTTAACAGGGGTTTGCTTGTTTTTTAGAAGAAGAAGAACAACAGCTTTATTCATCACACATACACTTGTGAAATCCCTCCTCTGCATTTAATCCATCTGAAGCAGTGAATACGCACACATATAGCAGTGGGCAGCTATGCTAACAGCGCCCGGGGAACAGTTGGGGGTTAGGTTCCTCACTCAAGGGCACCCCAGCCTAAGGCTGTTCCATGTTAACCTAACTGCATGTCTTTGGACTGTGGGGGAAACCAGAGCACCCAGAGGAAACCCACACAAACACAGGGAGAACATGCAAACTCCACACAGAAAGGCTCCCATGAGCTGCTAGGCTCGAACCCGGAACTTTCTTGCTGTGAGGCAACAGTGCTAACCATTATACCATACCTTTATCTAGATGGCCAGGTCTGGTTGAGATTGGATCCCCCACATTCAAAAACCAGTGAAAGAAATATGTCAAGGAATGACTCTACCAACATGTCTAGTCTTTCTCATTCTCTCTCTCTTTGGCATATCACTGTAGTTCCTCTTGCCTTCTACTGGATTATCATAGAGTTTTTCTCCTCTCAACCATTCACACCAGTTAACCTGTCTTTGGATGGTGGGAGGAAACCAGAGCACCCAGAGGAAACTCACACAGACATTGGGAGAACATGCAAACTCCACACATCGGCTGTGAGGTTTTAACCCAGAACCTTCTTGCTGTGAGGCAACAGTGCACCATCATGCCATCTGTCCTTCTTACTAATTTGTATACTTGAGTCAAGTCAAAGTCCCTCCCACACCAGGATCCGGTCTTCCCAGGCAGTCTCCTGTCCTAGTACTACCCAGCTCTTTGAGATGCATGGGTGTGGCACTAATCTCCATTTCTATAGACCCTTTTCACTCACGTGACCTTTGTAAACGTGACCGCCATTTTGGACATGAAGAAATAACGGTTTATGGCACAGACCCTTTCAGTTCTCGCTCATCTAGCTGCTACAATGACTGCTTAGACTGCAACAATAATACCTAACACACATTTAAGTATCTGTTGTAAAGACGTGAAACTCGTCGAGTGACGAGTGTGTTCATTGATAAGCTAACACAATCTAAAAGTAGACATACCATCACACTGCCCTGGCGCTGTGTACAGTTTACCTTCTATGGTTTGTGCACTCACTATTTGCCATTACTTTCTCCAACCCAGTGTTCGAACTATGCCGATATTTTCGGGGGGTCCCTTTTTTCCCTGGGGGGGGTGCTTGCGCTTGTCTCAGAGCGCGGATCTCCAAACACATGAGAAGCCTATCTTACGCACATCACACGAACTCCACACCACACATGCATCGCGTCTGAAGTCATAACTCATCAGGGGAAATCGTGTCCGCATTGGCATGTTCAAAAAACAACCTTGTGTCAACAATGATACCACATGCAAGAAAAAAAAAACAGTCAGGCTACTCAACACATCTGATCCACAGCAGCACCAAAGCATCACTGGAAATCATGTCAACAACCAATCTTCCATTTCAACATGCGTCAACAAACAAATGGCACCACAAACATGAACGAATCGGTCAGGCTACCGATTCCAAACCCACAGCAGACAAATAACTAAATGCATCTTACCTTAAAGCAGAATCGACCACAAAGGAAGTCTGTTGGCACACTTCCTTTCTACTAGTTTGTGTCCCCAACCTGGCAGCAGCAGTCGTCGTCATATCGGTTTATTTTATCTTTGATGTAAACACAACACTTTGGATATGCAAATGCTTCCCGTTACACACGATTGCTATGTCAATAAACATCATTTTGCCAATATTTTAGAGACCATCCATCTTCTCTGTTGGTCAGCATCTGTTGGGATCCGATAAAATGATAAATCTTGCCTTGTGTGTTGATGGTTACTACATCCAGGTGCACAACAATATAATGGCATGATGGAAGTCTTGCTGAAAGTAAAAACTTTCTTTGATGGCTATATTCCTTTCGATGCTTCGCCGTTGTTCCTCGTTGTTGGCTGTGGTAGACTACTGGTAGTTCATGTCCAAAATGGCGGCCACGTTTGTTGTGACGTCACGTGGGAAGGGTCCATAGCCCTTGGCCTCTCACCTATTATATAGCTAGGGTTATGGGGGGGCTGGTCCACTGCATACCACCCCAGATGGCAGTAGGTACCATTTTTATGATTGTATTTGGTATGACCTGACCATGAGTAGAACCCATGATCTCCCAGTCAAAAGGCAGACATGCTAACCACTAGGCCAGCTCACAGTATAATTTGAATACCTGAAGTACCCTTAAAATACATTTTAAGCAGTAAGGAAGCTATTGAAAAAAAGACTGTTTCAGACATTTGACTATGCTGTGACCTTTAACCAGTTTAGAGCAATTCCAAAATTTAATTAGTTCATCAGCTGTTTACAGTGACAATTCCATATAAATCCTACAAATATTTATCTACTCATTCTTTAGATATCTTGATAACAAATATCCCAGACGCACTGATGGAGAGTGGGAGGAAACTGAAGAACATGGAACAGAACCTACACAAACATGAGGAAAACACTGCACAGACAGAATCCCAAGCTCAGGATCCAACCCACAACCCTGGTGCATTAAGACAGCAATGGTCCCCACTGAACCACCCTAAGGAGCTGGTTCCCACCCAGGGGGAGCCAAGAAGCCACGTAATGGAATCACCTGACAATCTAATTCCAGCTGCATGGAGCAGCAAGGAGATGTCTCTGACCACTGCCCCACTATCCTGAGATGTTCTGGGATTAAAGGGGTGAAGGATGGCTCCCAGATGAAGAACCTGCAGCTGGTACTCACACAATCGTGGAGGTGCACCAGACAGAAAAGACTTTCAGCTTTCAACATCTATCTGTCACCAAACTATGAAAGTTTAAAAGTTGATGGACATACATATTTGCATGAGTAAAACAGAATTATCCCCAAAATGTGCTCATGTGTATTCTATATCCTGCTACATGTTACATTAACTGCTTGGGCTGTATCTAATTCTGAGTAATACATTTACACAACATTATAAATTCCAAAATTAGTATAATTAGTATAATCCTACTTGAGACAAGGAGCCTGTGTGTTTAAGTTCAGTTCTGAGTAAATGCTTCTCAGGTCCAACATGTTTTTTTTTCCAATGAAGAATCAACTGTTAGTTGCTTCTAATGACATGATTCATTTAAGCAACCAAACCAAAAAAAGACTCAAGCTTTGGTCCCAGATGAGATGCTGTAACCATACCGGTACATGTCCATATTAGAGTCCTTGAAAACAAATGACATCAGGAACATTTTGTCTTTGCCTGAAATGTAAACATGTTCCTAAAATTTCAACAAAAGATTTTCAAAGTGTCCACCATTTTCCTGCCAGATGTTGTGCTGAGACATTTCAGTAGAAGTGTTTTAGTGTAATTAATTTAAATGTTACAAGACTAACTGACATTGGGTTCTTAGTTACTCACTTAGTAACAGAGGCAAAGGTGTTCATTGAAATTCTTAAATTTAAGGATGTTGCACTTCACAGGTTCTTGACAACATTGACATCCTTTGTGTTTCAAAGTTAATATTTGGTGTGAGATGACCCTTTGTTTGAAAAAAATAGTAGTCTCAAGTACAATAAGTGCAGTTTTATAAGGAAATGATCTGTAGGTTTTACTGAGCATCTTCCAGAACCAGCCACAGTTCTTCTGAACACTTTGACTTTCACTTGCTTCTTAATTTTGCAACAAAACCCAGTAGCCTTCATTATGTTTTCTTTTTTTAATCTGAAAAGTGCTCTCTTATGGACTATGCTGCTCAAATACAAACATTTTCTTTTTCTGTAACATTTAATTTTGTGCTGGAAAATGAATGTTTGGAACTCTAAAATGTTTTTGGACTGACTCAATAATATAGAAGTCATAAAATAGAAATCTAAAAGTTTGTATGAAGTTAAAAAAATAGGGTGCTGAAGACTTTTGTACAATACTGTATATTTGTATTTTATGTATAGAATACAACATATAATAAATTGTGTAAAAATAATAAATAAAATTTAACTTAAATTTATTCTATTTTAGCCCTCACTACACCTGTCTGAGCCTTCACAGGACACTATTACCAAGTGTGAGTCACCACCATGTGGTTTACACAAGAACTGTTACTTGAAGATGATCACAGTGAGTATCGGGATCCAGCAGCCTCTCAGAATATAACTTAACCAGTTTTACTTAGTAAATCACCTTTTGTTTTTTATCTACACCAACTGTGTTGGAAGAGGTTATGTTTTTGCCACTGTTTGTTTGTTTGCCTGTTCCCAATCTAACTCAAAAAGTAGTAAATGGATTTGGATGAAATTTGGTGGAAAGGTGGGCTGTGAAGGAAATTTAGTGAATGAACATTGTGTTCATGTGTTTCACTCTGTGTTTCTGTGTTGAGCTTAAGTGGCCTAGTGTACTGAGAAGTTGTTTTTCCCACATGCTGTAATCGCCTTTCTGTGCCCTTGGCTGGTGATAAGCAGGGTGTCTGGGTTCTCCCTAACCATGCATTCACCTGCACATCCCAAAGCACGCCAGGTGCACGCTTTAACAAAGCTTCATAGAAAGTCTTGAGCCAATCACGTACAGACGCGAGCAGTAAGCGAATGCCTTTAGAGTATAATAGATAACAGCCACTAAGACACAACTCAGAGTGCGTACTCTCAGCATCATTGAAGTGGTGTCTTCTCTTCTTTTTTTCCTTTCCTGTTTTATATCTGTTTTATATGATCTACTATAATAAATAACTGAAAAGACAACTGCTAAGCATTCTGAAGTGTATATTAGAAGTTTCCATTACAATTTGGCGTCCCTGGGTGGGCCCTATGCATCTGATCCTTGGACAATGGGACACTCCCAAGACCATGGTGTGGAGCTGAGAACTCAGACGAGAGACCAGACCGTCAAGGCTCACCAAACCAGTAAGTGATAACTTTGCATTCTTGTGTAAAGAAATTAGTGGAAACAGTATTTAAAAACTGATATAAGAGATGGACAGAAATTTGTTCTAGCCAAGGAGGACTGCTAAGCTGTGGTACCATCAATATGTTTGCAGAAATGGATAAAACACAATTTTGAGACAATAAACCGCGAGTAGTTTATTGGGTTGTGTAAGAGGAAAATCCATCTAAGTGACGACTGGGTAACGGCTCACCAACTTGAGAGTTTGAAGTAAGGGGGCGTGTTTCAACGGATTCACATTCAGCGATTCGTAACTGGGAAAGAATTGACTCTTGCTCTCTTTTTTCTGTGTGAACAACTGGCCTGTCATAGGAACAGGATAGAGAGGTTTGATCACAAAGTTACCAAGACATACCGGTGTGCACGCAAAATATTGATGAATTAACAGAGTACTGTCCTCCTCCAAATTCTGAAACAGAGAAATAGATCTTGTACACATGCGTGAGTTGTCTTTGAGGTTGTTGTGCTAAATGATACCTACTTTTAGCTTAAGGTAAATGTCAGATCAATTGTTTACTAATAAGAACATACCTAAAGGATTATTGTGTCGCATTTTTGGACATAGTCCAACCTATTCTTCTTGTGATCCTAGTAAAAAAAAACCTCAGCCATTGTTGTCACAACCTATTGATATAATAGTGTACAATGGGGAACAGAAACGGCAAGTTAGGGAAAGAAAAGAAAAAAGCAAGTAAGCCTGAGGCTACATGTGTTATAATAAGAATTGGGTGTTCCTATGACAGCCCAAACATCCAGTTTATGAAAACCTCATATGGCGAGGATTGTTTGGCACAGTTTGACATATGGGTAAAGGACAGGATTCCCTGAGAAGGGCAGTTTTAGTCCCAGGCAGATAGAACAATTAGAAAAAAAGTTGAAACCAAAGGGAAAAGAAGAGTCTGCAGATAATAAGTTCTTAGGGGACTGGAGGGCATTTTCTGCATGGAAAGAAGAAACACTTGAGAGAGTACAAAAGAGAGGAACGACAGGCAGGGCTCTCACCCTCTTCTCAGTGTTTGAAATTTCAGATAGACCCTGACCTGGAGTCTGCCCCACCACCCCGAGACACACTGCCTCCTCAGCAAGGCGGAGCATCACTCCCACAAGCGCCTCACCCACAGAAAGGGGGAGAAGTCGAGACAAAGCAAAAAACAAAACAAAACTGAGCCTCTGGAATCTCTCCCAGCCTACCAGCTGCCTCCAGTGTCAGTGCCTCCCCTCGCTTCTCCGTCACACACGAGATCCGGTCTTGCATATGGCGACAGAAGAGACACCCTCCTGGACCTGACCACATGATCACCAGTGGGTCCACAAGGCCGTAACCTTAAGTCTGAAGTCCTTCATCTTCCAATGGTGGAAGTGGCTGGAGCTGACAGCGTGCTTCTAGTCCACAGACCCTGGACGACAGCCGATATCAAGGAAAGCATGGCTTCCCTTCCCAATGTGAGAGAGGTAGGAGGAAAGAGATTTGGTAATGAGCTGTTGATATTTTGTAGATAATTCCAGCCAACCACCCATGAACTTCGCTGCCTACTCATGACCAAGATGGGTATAGATTGGAACAAGGTTTCCAGAGAGTGACCAGAAGCCGACCAGCGGATGGCAATAGTGAGTATAGAAATACCCTCACTGCTCTCTGTGCTCGTCTGATCGAAGCGTTTCCCATGAGCATAGACATGACTAAGATCAGTATGTGTAAGCAAGAAGATGGTGAAGTGATGTCAGTGTTTCTTGCTCGTCTCACTGCCATGCACGAGAAACACAGTGGCCTGACCAGGCCTGTGACCCTGGCTGCAGTGGAGGGCACTCCTGAGCCTCACCAAGATCAAGCAGTATGCTGTGCATGCAGAAAGGCTGCTGAAAGAGAAGGAGTTGACAAAGTCAACAAAAAGAGACCAAGACCTACACACTGCCACTCTCACTCTTCTCCAGACTGCTCAGCCTGGACCTAGAGGAAGAGGTCGAGGTAGGGGCCGAGGCAGGATGACCTGGGGTGACCCGTCCTGGATAAAAGGTGCAACCTGCTACAGCTGCAATCAGAAGATAGATTAGATTAGATAAAACTTTATTGATCCCTTTGGGATGGTTCCCTCAGGGAAATTAAGATTCCAGCAGCATCATTACAGATAAACAGAGAAAAGAAATAGAGAAAACTTCTAGATAAATTAAAATAAATTAAGTATTTACATATACAAATATAAAAGAATAAGATATGGGGAAGAGAGGAGGGTGGGGAAAGGGGGGGCACAGCAGGAAAGATATTGCACTTTATATTGCACATTGTCTGGTATTGCTTATTGTTAGGCTAGGCTACTGCTCCTTCCCGTCCTCTGTCCTCCTGTTACCCCTCCCCCCCCCCAGAGAGGAGTTGTACAGTCTGATGGCATGAGGGACAAAGGAGTTTTTGAGTCTGTTCATCCTGCACTTGGGAAGGAGCATTCTGTCACTGAACAGGCTCCTCTGGTTGCTGATGATGGTGTGCAGAGGGTGACTGGCATCGGGTGACTGCATTGCTCAAGATTGTCTCCACAGTAGCAAACAGAGGCCCCATGAGGAGTACAGCAAAGCAGACTGCCAGGCGGACTCCGGGAACGGGCCCCGCACAGAGAACAGGGGAGGTAACACACACATATATACACACACACACACCTGATGATGCACATACACATAGACAGGAACATTCACATAATGTTAAACACATTAGTAGCAGCACCTGCATGCAACAGCAAGACTACACAGAAACGGTAGATACACCTGAAGTTGCATTAAGTTTGTTAAAATACACAACTACTCCCTTGTATGCCCCTCACTGTATGTGGGCATGTGTTGACTTTTTTAGTAGATTCTGGAGTGGGACACTCAGTCATACAACATGGGGTACTTCCAGTAGACCCACCGCTCAGCTCAAATTCTATTCAGACGATGGGCATCTCAGGACGACCTGTAACCGAAACTTTCTCAGTCAACCTCCCATGTAAAAGTGAGGGAGGAATAGTTATGTCCCACTCATTCCTCATCTCACATACACTACTGTTCAAAAGTTTGGGGTCACCCAGACAATTTTGTGTTTTCCATGAAAAGTCACACTTTTATTTACCACCATATGTTGTAAAATGAATAGAAAATATAGTCAAGACATTTTTCTGGCCATTTTGAGCATTTAATCGACCCCACAAATGTGATGCTCCAGAAACTCAATCTGCTCAAAGGAAGGTCAGTTTTATAGCTTCTCTAAAGAGCTAAACTGTTTTCAGCTGTGCTAACATGATTGTACAAGGGTTTTCTAATCATCCATTAGCCTTCTGAGGCAATGAGCAAACACATTGTACCATTAGAACACTGGAGTGATAGTTGCTGGAAATGGGCCTCTATACACCTATGTAGATATTGCACCAAAAACCAGACATTTAGTAGAATTTAGCTAGAATAGTCATTTACCACATTAGCAATGTATAGTGTATTTCTGATTAGTTTAAAGTGATCTTCATTGAAAAGAACAGTGCTTTTCTTTCAAAAATAAGGAAATTTCAAAGTGACCCCAAACTTTTGAACGGTAGTGTACATGTCCAGTAAATTTGTTAGCATGCGATTTAATGTGCAAATTAGGAGTAAATCTCACGTCCACTCCAGATGGACTAACTACTGAAGTAAGTGAAATGTGCAGTGTGCAGTATGGTCTTGGAAGCCCCCTGTATGTGTATATCTGGCGGCTCTGCTCAGATCAACTCACACAAACTCCCAAACACCTTGTACAGCTCACACACTTGAACACCTCATCAGTTGACACAGATTATATGAAAGAGGAAGATTTGCATTGCACAGCACATGTTCACCAAGGGCAAGGGTTAACTCGGGGACATAGTTAACATAAAATGAAGGGGGTAAATCATTATAAGCTAGGTCCAGTCGTGGGCCTGAGCATCCTGATCCTGCTGGGGCTCATGGGAAGATTCATGTGGTGGTTGATACAGGAACCCAGGCTGACACAGAGTTGAAGACAGTTGGTGCCGTTGGTTCAGTGGATGGAAGACTCTGATTCCATCCACCATACTGGTCCTGGGCTTAGTGATTGTGATGCTATGTTTGCTCCCTGTTTTCTGTCAATGTTGTATGTCTGTGTTTCAGAGGCAGCTGACAAATATTGGTTACTAGATGGTGAAAATAGACCCAGACGACTTGCCTGACTGGCCTCCAAACCCACACGAAGACTATAACCCACTGTTTGATGACGTCAGCAAAGCTGATATGAAATTAGCCCTAGCTTAAAACACTCTTATTTGTGGTTGTTTTTCTGTTCTATTGTTTCCTCATCTATGTATATAGCTTGCTAGCATTAACTTAAGATGTCTATGTCTTACAAAACAGCCTTAGCATTATCCCTGGACACTCAATGACGTTTTAAGTCGAATTTCTCCAGGAACTCTTACCACTGAAATTGTGCACATTTCTTTCTTTTTGCAATTATTATCCTGTAGGATAAAAAGGGGGAAATGTGAAGGAAATTTAGTGATTGATCATTCCTATTCTCTGTGTTTGTGTGTTGAGCTCAAGTGGCCTAGTGTAGTGAGAAGTTGTTTTTCCCACATGCTGTAATCGCCTTTCTGTGCCCTTGACTGGTGATAAGCAGGGTGTCTGGGTTCTCCTTAACCACGCATTCACCTACACATCCCAGTGCACGCTTTAACAAAGCTTCATAGAAAGTCTTGAGCCAATCACATACAGACGCAAGCAGTAAGCAAATGCCTTTAGAGTATAATAGATAACAGCCACTAAGACACAACTCAGAGTGCGTACTCTTGGCATCACTGAAGTGGTGTCGTCTTCTCCTCTTCTTTTTTTTCCTTTTCTGTTTTATATCTTTGTTTTATATGATCTACTATAATAAATAACTGAAAAGACAACTACTAGCATTCTGAAGTGTTTATTAGAAGTTTCCATTACAGGGCCATGGGCCAGGGAACAATTGATTAGATTTTGATGCAAATCTGAATATGTATGTAACCATAGTAAACATCTGGATATTCTAATGTATGGCTTGGCAGGGATATCCACTCTACCACGTGCCCTTCTTTAATCTTTTTACTTTACTTAGGTTTATTGCAAAATATTATTTAATACTAGTATATAACCCCTTCAGACATAATGTGTACAATTGTACACATGAAGTTCCATAGCATTTTTCTTTGTGTCCGAAGAGGATAAAAAAATATTAGACAAAAAATATTTGTTCTTATTGACATTTTGTAAGCAAATAAGCAGAATCTGTCTTTTGAGCATCTGAAGTAAAGAGAACATTAAACACACACACAGACATTTTTAAGGTGGAATTGCTTCTCCACCAATTTTGTGAACACTCATACATACGCTCATGCTTACCCCTTTATTTTGAAAACAACAACAGACCTCTAATTTCTCACTGCATTCACCGACAACTTCCAAAGCCTTGATGTTTTCCATATGTGGATGATGTGACCTGACTCGGCCCTGGAATCAGCCATTTGTTGTTGTTGTAGTGGCTGTCCGTGGTGCTGAACTCACACTAACAGCACTGTGTGTATTCTAACTTTTACATTATGGTCGATTTCAAACAATGTATGTAATGGGTGTTATTTCAGTACTGCTGATTACATTACATTACAGTGAAAGACCAGGGGTGTAAAAAGTGCTGAAAGATGATACTCAAGTCACGATGTCAAACTGTTACTCAATTAAAAGTGAAAGCACACAGAAAAAAATTTACTCATTCAAAGGCTGCTACTTTAAAATGTACTCAAGTATTTAAAACTGATTAAATGAAGCTAATGTCATGAAATTAACGTTAAAACTAACTTTTATTATGTATCTAAAACTATTAGAAGATGATTATTTTAAAGCACCTATATTGCACAGCATTTTGACTAAAAACATCATTAAGTCTCTGGAAGTTTGCAGTATTTACCATTAGCTAGAATTTGACTTGCTGTGTAGCCAAATGCCTTAGCTACCAGAACTGATGTGAGTCTAACCTGGTATTAGCAAAGAAAACAGGCTAACTTAGATAAACATAAGGTAATGTTAAAAAAAAATACCAAAATTAACCTCAACATACTTTTTCAAAAAGTTCATGCCTTCTTGGAAGATGAAGGAGGCAACTCATTTTTCTTCAGGTATTTGCTTACTCCAGCATATTGAAAAATTTTAGTGAGGTAGGGCCCGGGATGCTTATCCTCAAGTGTTATCTTCAAAAGTACACCAATAGCACTAATTGCATTATGTAGCATGAGAAGGTCATAGCAGATAATGGATTGGCACAATTCTTGATACTTTTTTCTACACTTATGGACTTGATGGCTCCCATACACATAATGGCCCTTTTCCTTTTTAGTCAAATGGATTTCTTATTGGCTTGTGGAAAATTAATGGCCAGCACACTAAAGAGAGAACTAGAAGGGCACTTGGTAGAACTAGAAGGGCATACCTCTGCCAAGCCACATATTATCAACATCAAAATCAAATCACTTGAACCTAGGATAATACTAAAGCTGTCCACCAAATTCCATCCAAATCCATTCACTATTTTTTTGAGTTACATTGGGAACAGGCAAATAAATCATGGATCCACTGACATATCCAGATTTGCATCAAAATCTCATCAATTAGTCCTTGGCCCATGGCTCACCTTTCCACCAAATTTCATCAAAATCTGTTCACTACTTTTTGAGTTACATTGGGAACAGACAAATAAACATACGGTAGTGAAAACATAACCTTCTCCAACAAATTTGGCAGAGATTAAAAAAAAAACAAGATCAACTGTGAGCTCCTGCTCCTTTACATATACCCCCACTCTCGCTTATATCAGAATGCAAGCAATCGAAGGAATAGGACACTTATTATGAATCAAGCAGTTGTGATTTGTAGTTGCTGAGAAAAATGATACGAAAATTTTGTAAATCCACTCTATATGTTTCGTAAATACATTAAGCCAGTAAACACAAAGTCGATGTGGGACAGACCTGAAAATGATACACATGGTATAGAACCCCAAGCTGAAGCTCAGTACCAAATATCAAGCATTTATGATTTGTAGTTGCTGAGAAAAGTGTTCCGAAAATTTTGTAAATCCACACTATATGTTTCGTAAATACATTTAGTTGGTAAACAGGAAGTTGATGTGCGACAGACCTGAAAATGGTATACATGGTATAGAACCCCAAGCTGAAGTTTGGTACCAAGTGGCTATGATATGTGATTGCTGAGGAAAAGGGTATTTTGGATGGACGAAAAGATGGCCTGATGGAAGGACAGAGGTAAAAACCAGTATACCCCCCTTTCAGAGCGGGGGTATAATAAATAGAAAATTTCATACTTCATGACTAAAACTATCAGAGGTAGGCAATAATAAGATTTGAAAAGTTATCAGCCAATATCAAACCTCCCCTTTATCTCCAAGATCCTTGAAAAAGCTGTGGCACAGCAGTTATGCTAATATTTACATAGGAATAACATCCATGAAATGTATCAGTCAGGATTTAGACCTCATCATAGCACAGAGACAGCTTTGGTTAAAGTAGTAAATGACCTACTGTTGGCATCTGATCAGGGCTGTGTCTCGCTGCTTGTGTTGCTTGACCTTAGTGCAGCATTTGATACCATTGATCATTCCATTCTTCTGGATAGACTAGAAAATGTTGTGGGAGTTAAGGGAATAGCCCTCTCCTGGCTCAGGTCTTATTTAACTGATCGCTATCAGTATGTTGATATAAATGGTGATATTTCTAGATGTACTGAGGTAAAGTTTGGTGTTCCACAAGGTTCTGTCTTGGGTCCATTGCTTTTTTCTTTATATATGTTACAGTACCTCTGGGTGATATTATTCGTAAACATTGTATTAGTTTCCACTGTTATGCTGATGACACACAGTTATATGTTTCTGCAAAACCTGATGAGAGACACCAGCTTAATAGAACTGAGGAATGTGTAAAGGACATTAGACACTGGATGCTTATTAATTTCCTTCTACTTAACTCTGACAAGACTGAAGTACTTGTACTAGGACCACATGCAGCTAGAAGTAAGTTTTCTGATTACACAGTAACTCTGGATGGCCTTTCTGTTTCTTCACGTGCAGCAGTAAAAGACCTTGGAGTGATTATTGACCCCAGTCTTTCATTCGAAACTCACATTGATAACATTACCTGGATAGCTTTCTTTCATCTCAGAAATATTGCTAAGATAAGAAATTTAATGTTACTACATGATGTGGAAAAACTAGTTCATGCTTTTGTTACCTCCAGGTTGGATTATTGTATTGCCTTACTGTCTGGATGTTCCAATAAGTGCATAAACAAGCTCCAGTTAGTTCAATATGCAGCAGCAAGAGTCCTTACTAGAACTAGAAAATATGACCACATCACCCCTGTCTTATCCACACTGCACTGGCTCCCAATCAAATTTCGTGTTGATTATAAAGTACTACTATTGACCTTTAAAGCACTGAATGGTCTCGCACCACAGTACCTGAGTGAACTTCTGCTCTTCGATGACCCGCCACGCCTACTTAGATCAAAAGGTGCAGGCTATCTGCTGGTACCTCGTATAGTGAAGGCTACATCAGGGGGCAGAGCCTTTTCTTACAAAGCCCCACAGTTATGGAACAGCCTTCCAAGTAGTGTTCGGGAATCAGACACAGTCTCAGTGTTTAAGTCTAGGCTGAAAACATATCTGTTTAGTCAAGCCTTTTGTTAATGGTGTTTATGAGGTAAAGGTGTAGATCTGGAGGGTCCTCAGACATAGAGTGTTTTGGTAAACTGGGATGTATGGATGCTGTCAGTCCCCACTTGCTTGCTCACTTGAGTTTGTTGATGGTGTAGTGGCTGGCTGCTTTATGTCCCGGGGCTCCCTCATGCCTGTGTTACCTTCTGGCTCTCCCCTTTTAGTTATGCTGTCATAGTTAGTTGCCCGAGTCCCTGCTTGTACTCGGTGCAATATGTATACTGTTCTTACTTATTCAGGTGACATTGGGCATACCTAACAACCTGTGTTTTCTCTCTCTTCTCTCTCCACCCCCCCCATCTGTCCCTCTGAGTTACATGTCGGTCCTGGGATCAAGATGCTGACCTCTTCTGCTCCTCGGACCTGCCTGATCCATCCTGGTGCCCTGTGTCTGGTTGGAGTCCCATCGCATCGCTCCTGTGGAAGGCGGCCCCATGTGGACAGTTGGGGGTCACGCCTGGAGGACGCTCTGGACTCTTGCAGTGGTGCTTTTGTGGCTGGGGACTGCAGTTGACTTGCTGACTTTAGGACTGCAGTTGACTTGCTGACTTTGGGACTACAGTTGTCGTGAACGGTTTTGCGCTTGGGTTTCCATCGGTGGGGGGTTTATAGCATCAACGAAGCTGACTTTATGTTAGGACTGTTAATGTTATAGTCATGTTGTCTGTTGTTGCCTGGATGGGGATGGGTTCCCTTTTGAGTCTGGTTCCTCTCGAGGTTTCTTCCTCATGTTGTCTGAGGGAGTTTTTCTTTACCACCGTCGCCACAGACTTGCTCATTGGGGATAGATTAGGGATAAAATTAGCTCATGTTTTAAGTTGTTCAAATTCTGTAAAGCTGCTTTGCGACAATGTTTATTGTTAAAAGCTCTATACAAATAAACTTGACTTGACTTAAATCAGACCGACCCAAAACCAAGTCGGGGCCTACAGATACATTATAATATTAATTTTTACTAAAGCAGTCAAGTTCCACATGTGCTTATAAGATGGTTATATAAATGTACATAACACAAAAACATGTATAAATGGTTTGGTTCATTGGGTTTATTAGCCAGTTACAGGAAAGTGCCTAATAGTCATGTGACCCCAATACAATTAGGTGGAAAAGGTAAATACTGTAAAACCAAATATTTAATATACCACCCTGCCTCTACTTCACACACAGTACATACATCAGATATTATACATTTTATTTATTTCATTGCATATAGCCATTTTATCTAGTTGGGTCCAGCTGAGTTTATGACAAGGAAATAACTGAAATGTGAAAATGGGTGAAAATATAATTTTAAAAAATTGCAATGGAAAACAATGACACGGAAAATAAAAGAGAGTTTGCCAAACTGATCATGAAAATACTAAACATGACACAATGACTATTTAATATTATATTAATTTAATATTACTGAATATAACAGAGCTTGATATTTGTGACATTTCCTTGATATTTTCTCATTTCATTACTGTTAACAACTTCAATTTGGATACATAATATAAAGAGATAAGTTATTTGACAATATTTAAATTATATTAACCTGTGCATATGTGTAGTATTTCATATTTTTTTCATACTGATCTCATTTTATTCCAAAGAAAAAAAAAACATATACGTGAACATGCATATATGCATATGTACTGTATATGAAAACACTGTGTTATAGATGCCTGTATGAACATAAGGAATTAAAGCAGAGAGTGTCATATTTTGGAGAAATATCAAGCATGAGGCATTACATGTTCATTTTTGAGATATGTTGAAAACACTTGGGAAATATCACACAATAATTGGAAGTTAAGATAATAGACAATAGGTTTTCAAAAGCATTTCCATCTCACGTGTTTTACAGAGAACCCATCACATTCCTCAACCAGGGAAGGAAGCGGGACACCTTCTGAAAGACGTAACCGTTGCTGCAGTCCAGCCCTGGGGACTGGCTCACCACACCAGTGAGAAAGAAGACCTCTCGGTACAAGGTGAGGATGGGACTGCCGGAGCCGAAGAAACAATCCACTTTAGGACGTGGCAGGGTGCATGCCATCTTGTTGGTAACCTTAAAGCCAGAATCCATTCATTGCATTTACTAAACGACAACAATAAATTGTTACTAAATGAAGAAATCGCCTTACCTGTCCTGAGTGACGCTCCACACATGCTGACAGTTTGCTGTAAGACAAGTGATTTAGCCTGAGGTTTCCTACAAACTCAGATGCATTTTGCCAACCAGTAACCACGCCCATGTGCTCGCCTGAAATCAAAACATTTTCTGCAAAATCTCTCTCAGGCAGGCAGGCTGGCACCACCTTCTTCTTCAACATGATCTTATCCTTCAGCTCGATCACAGCAAGGTCATTTTCTGGTTTTCCCTCCAGGTAAAGTGGATGAACATGTACCTTCTTTACATACAGGTCCTGTTCATCAATCTCATAGGTTGGCACCATCTTGCCTGTATACATAAACATGTGTTACTGCTGTTTACTTGGAAATAATTTAAAATGTATGAATTGATGTAAAGTAAAATTAAATGATGAAAAACTGCACATTTTTCTACTTTGTACCATCTTTCTTCTTTCAATTATTCAGTAAATATTTTTTGTACCAAGTAACTATTTTTTGTACTGAGTACATTGTAACTAACTAAACTAGACAACAACTTGCCCAAAATTTAAGGGTGGTGCTTCATTGAATAGTATGATCAAAATGAAATTGAGACAACAGTCACAATGTTAGTCACAACATTCAGTCACAACAGTCACAACAGTCACCAATCAAATAATGGTGTCTGTAATTTGCAACTTTAACCAGTAGTTTTGCTCTGTGCAACACCCATGAGCAAATCATCACATACTCATCACCAAACACAATTTTTGTCTCAGACCATTTTGTTAAAGAAGAAAGTAAATGGTAAGCACTTGAAATTAAGTGCTACACACAAGAAAGTAAGTAAAATCATGTAAACGACATTTTTTTTTCGCATGTGCAACCACAAGATAATTTTTCTTTTTTTTTCCTTAAAGAGGTACTGCCCACTTAAATGTATTTTCTGAGCTGTAACCTAAATGATATAACTATACTGTAATATTAATATTGACAAAATTACCATTTTTATAAAATAAATCAGCATTTTATGGGTTGAAAATTATTCAAAACACCATCTACTGGTTAAAATCATCCTGAACCTTGCAAGGCAGATGCTGACAGAGTCAACCATTTAGGACTTATTTACATCATGAAATTTAAATAAATAAACAATGTTAACACCCTTTAACCAGACATGGGCGGCCACCTCCCCCAACTCCTGCCCCTGAGTGAAAGTCTGGGAAAGGTTTATTCAAGGTCTCTGTATATACAGTCCTGTGCAAAAGTCTGAGGCACATGTAAAGAAATGCTGTTGACCAAAAATGGCTTAAAAATAATGAAATGTTTCAATGTTAAAAAATGCTATAAACAGTAAGCAGTAAGCCATAATAAATGAAACAAAGTCAATATTTGATGTGAGACGACCCTTTGCTTTAAAAAAAAAAAAAGTCTCGGGTACAATGAGTTCAGTTTTATAAGGGAATGAGCTGTCGGTTTTACTGAGCATCTTGCAGAACCAGCCACAGTTCTTCTGGACACTTTGACCATCACACTCGCATCTTCATTTTGCACCAAAACCCAGTAGCCTTCATTATGTTTTCTTTTTTAAGCTGAAAAGTGCTCTCTTATGGAATATGCTGCTCAGATACATACTTTTTTTCTGTAACATTTAATTTTGTGCTGAAAAACGAACTAAAATCTTTTTGTACTGACTCGATAATGTAGAAATCATAAAATAGAAATCTATAACAAAGTTTGTATGAAAAAGATAGGGTGGCTAAGACTTTTGTACAGTACTGTAGTAGAACTTTTACTGTTACAACATTATACTTTTGTGTATGTTCAGTTTTAGAAATAGGTGTCACTCACCCACAGCCACGGAGAAGTCGGTATATTTGAGGACACACTGTGCCGTGGTCAGTACAAAGTTCTCTTTAATGATGACGCCACTGCAAAACCCATTCAACTTACTGTTATGCAGCAGGGCCTTAAAATGTGACAGGAACACAATTAAAAACACTAAAAACTACAGAGGTTATTAATGTTAACTTGCATTCTTGTTGTAAGGTGTTGTACCTGCCAGGGACATTCTTCAGCATTGCAGTCCAGTCCTTCATAGTCCGATTGTATGTTCTTGGACTGCTGGCTGGTCCACTGACTCAAACTGCTCACCTTCCCACATGGGAATGGCACTGAGGGGGGAAGAAAAAAAACACTGTGATAAAGCAGGAGTTTAGGCTTTGAACAAAGCAGCCTACATGACAATGAAGTGGAAAACAAAATAATATACTGATTATAGAATTAAATACTATTATTATATTTAAAAGTTATTCCATAAAATTGAATCAAACATGAGCTAATAGCCAATGAGATTGAGTTGAATAACTGTTTTATTCTATCCACATTCACTGGATTTTGAGAAATGGAGCATTTTTATTTTTAGCAAATTCAATAAATAAAAACTTTATACAAAATATCCAACAAAGTCATTTCCACTTAGAATGTAAACAAACTGTCGAAATGACAGTAGCAATTTGTGAAAAATGTTCTAATAATTCTTGAAAAATAAAATTAAAAAAAGACATACGGTATGTTCTTACCATCAAATATTTTATTCTATATTTTGTTGCTTTTTTTAATGTGAGCTTATTGCAGCTCACAACAAATTTAAGACATTGATGCTAGCTTACCAGGCTCTTAAGGTTTTATACCTCCATCATCTGATCCACCCCTACATGCCAGCCAGATCCCTACGCTCCACTGCTACTGGTCGCCTGGCCCCTCATCCTCTCTGCTCCTGCCCAGCCTGCTCAAGACTGCTGCCTGTCCTGGCTCCCCGTTGATGGAATAACCTTCCCATTGAGGTCAGAACTGCTAACTCCTTAACCACCTTCAAGCACAGACTGAAGACTCCCTTCTTCAGGCTGCACCTTCCCTTCCATTCTTCCCTGCCCATTGTGTCACTGCGTTTTGGTCTAGACTAAGCCAGGCTGTGTACAGTCTAGCCTGGAGTTAAACATTTTGAGTTCTCTATTTAGTTGTCCTTTATATGGTTGGTTTTTGATGGACAGCCTCTCGAAGATGTGGACTTGTTCACCTAACTTGGAAGTGTGGTGGATCGCCTCAGGCATACAGATAAGGATATTGCAACTAGGATTGGGAAGGCGAGGTCTGCCTTCCTCCTGTTGAAGAATCTATGGGTATCCAAAGAGCTTACAACAAAAATCAAACTCTGAATTTTCAAGTCTAATGTGAAGTCTGTGTGGGCAGAGATGTGGAGGACAACCAAGAAGTCCAGTAAGAAAATCCAGACATTTATCGACAGCTGTCTGAGGAGAATATTGCCAATATGTTGGCAGGATAAGGTTACCAATGAGGAATTATGGAAGCAAGTGGGGGAAGAACCTGTTACATACAATCAAAATTTGTACGGAAGATGAATAATAATAATAAGAAGAAGAATAAGAAACGCACTGTAAACTTCATATCAGATTTTATATACATGCTATTTAAAGGTAAAAAGTATCATTTTTGTTATAGCTATCAATCCAAAACACATGATAAACATTTTTGATAAAAGTTTTTCACTTAGAGTTTCGGACTCTTGTCTTTTAGGGACTTTCAATGTGTTTATTTTGAACTTTTTAAGTACTGTTTAACTGTTTTTTTTTCTTTCAAGAAATGGTCAATATGACAGTTTTACCGAAGTGTTTTTTTTAAATGTTTTTTAGTAGTAGTAGTAGTAGTAGTAGTGGCAGTAGTCAAGTCAAGTTTATTTGTATAGTGCTTTTCACAATAAACATTGTCGCAAAGCAGCTTTACAGAATTTGAACGACTTAAAACATGAGCTAATTTTATCCCTAATCTATCCCCAATGAGCAAGCCTGTGGCGACGGTGGGAAAGAAAAACTCCCTCAGACGACATGAGGAAGAAACCTCGAGATGAACCAGACTCAAAAGGAAACCCATCCTCATTTGGACAACAACAGAGAACATGACTACAACCCCGATTCCAAAAAAGTTGGGACAAAGTACAAATTGTAAATAAAAATGGAATGCAATAATTTACAAATCTCAAAAACTGATATTGTATTCACAATAGAACAAAGACAACATATCAAATGTTGAAAGTGAGACATTTTGAAATTTTATGCCAAATATTGGCTCATTTTGAAATGTCATGACGGCAACACATCTCAAAAAAGTTGGGACAGGGGCAATAAGAGGCTGGAAAAGTTAAAGGTACAAAAAAGGAACAGCTGGAGGACCAAATTGCAACTCATTAGGTCAACTGGCAATAGGTCATTAACATGACTGGGTATAAAAAGAGCATCTTTGAGTGGCAGCGGCTCTCAGAAGTAAAGATGGGAAGAGGATCACCAATCCCCCTAATTCTACGCCGACAAATAGTGGAGCAATATCAGAAAGGAGTTCGACAGTATAAAATTGCAAAGAGTTTGAACATATTATCATCTCAGTGCATAATATCATCAAAAGATTCAGAAAATCTGCAAGAATCTCTGCGTAAGGGTCAAGGCCAGAAAACCATACTCGGTGCCCGTGATCTTCAGGCCCTTAGACGGCACTGCATCACATACAGGCATGCTTCTGTATTGGAAATCACAAAATGGGCTCAGGAATATTTCCAGAGAACATTATCTGTGAACACAATTCACCGTGCCATCCGCTGTTGCCAGCTAAAACTCTATAGTTCAAAGAAGAAGCCGTATCTAAACATGATCCAGAAGCGCAGACGTCTTCTCTGGGCCAAGGCTCATTTCAAATGGACTGTGGCAAAGTGGAAACTGTTCTGTTTTCTGTTTTCAGACGAATCAAAATTTGAAGTTCTTTATGGAAATCAGGGACGCCGTGTCATTCGGACTAAAGAGGAGAAGGACGACCCAAGTTGTTATCAGCGCTCAGTTCAGAAGCCTGCATCTCTGATGGTATGGGGTTGCATTAGTGTGTGTGGCATGGGCAGCTCACACATCTGGAAAGACACCAATGCTGAAAGGTATATCCAGGTTCTAGAGCAACATATGCTCCCATCCAGACGACGTCTCTTTCAGGGAAGACCTTGCATTTTCCAGCATGACAATGCCAAACCACATACTGCATCAATTACAGCATCATGGCTGCGTAGAAGAAGGGTCCGGGTACTGAACTGGCCAGCCTGCAGTCCAGATCTTTCACCCATAGAAAACATTTGGCATATCATAAAATGGAAGATACGACAAAAAGGACCCAAGACAGTTGAGCAACTAGAATCCTACATTAGACAAGAATGGGTTAACATTCCTATCCCTAAACTTGAGCAACTTGTCTCCTCAGTCCCCAGACGTTTACAGACTGTTGTAAAGAGAAAAGGGGATGTCTCACAGTGGTAAACATGGCTTTGTCCCAACTTTTTTGAGATGTATTGTTGTCATGAAATTTAAAATCACCTAATTTTTCTCTTTAAATGATACATTTTCTCAGTTTCAACATTTGATACGTCATCTATGTTCTATTCTGAATAAAATATGGAATTTTGAAACTTCCAGATCATTGCATTCCATTTTTATTTACAATTTGTACTTTGTCCCAACTTTTTTGGAATTGGGGTTGTATAACATTAACAGTTTTAACATGAAGTCAGTTTCGTTGATGTTATAAACTCTTCATTGATGGAAACTTGAGTGCAAAACTGTTCATGACAACTGCAGTCCTAAAGTTAGCAAGTCAACTGTAGTCCTCAGCCATAAAAGCATTACTGTAAGTGTACAGAGTGTCCTCCAAGTGTGACTTTCAACTGTCCACATGGGGCCGTCCTCCACAGGAGAGATGCGATGAGACTCCAACCAGACACAGGGCACCAGGATGGATCAGGTCAGCAGTACTGTAGTAGTAGTAGTAGTAGTGGTGGTGGTGGTAGTACCTGGGTGTTCACCTGAACAACAAACTGGACCGAACTGATAACACCACAGCACTGTACAGGAAAGGTCAGAGCAGGCTGAATCTGCTGTGAAGACTCAGGTCTTTTGGAGTGCAAGGGACACTCCTGAAGACCTTTTTTGACACTGGGATGGTGTCAGCCATCTTTCATGTCGTGGTTTGCTGGGAGAGCAGCAACTCCACAGCTGACAGGAAGAGACAGGACAAACTGATCAGGAGGCCCAACTCTGTGCTGGGATGCCCCCTGGAGCCAGTTGAGGTAGTGGGTGGGAAGAGGATGATGGCTAAGCTGTCATCTATGATGGAGAATGACTCCCACCACCTATAGGACTTACTGGCTGGACTGCAGAACTCCTTCAGTGGGAGGTTGCTCCACTCTAAAAGTGTGAAGGAGCGTTACCGCAGATCATTCCTTCCTGCAGCTGTTAGACTGTATAACCAGCACTGCTCACAGTAGACTCACATTTGTATGTCTGTCAATAGTTGTTGCATTTTTTCTGTTTTTTTTTTCTGTTTTATCTTTTGCAATTACAACCACCTGATATGTGCAATAAGTGTTTCATCTACTTTATAATTTCTCTAATTTAGTATTTATGGGCGGCATGGCGGTTAGCACGGTCGCCTCACAGCAAGAGGGTTCCGGGTTCGAGCCCAGCGGCCAGCGAGGGCCTTTCTGTGTGGAGTTTGCATGTTCTCCCCGTGTCTGCGTGGGTTTCCTCCGGGTGCTCTGGTTTCCCCCACAGTCCAAAGACATGCAGTTAGGTTGACGTGGGGTGGCCTTGGGCTGAGGTGCCCTTGAACAAGGTACCTGTCCCCTGACTGCTCCCCGGGCGCTCTGGTGTGGCTGCCCACTGCTCTGAGTGTGTGCGTGTGTTCACTGCTTCAGATGGGTTAAATGCAGAGGATGAATTTCACTGTGCTTGAAGTGTGCATGTGACAAATAAAGGTTTCTTATTATTATTATCTTCGGTATAATATATATAGGGCGGCACGGTGGTGTAGTGGTTAGCACTGTCGCCTCACAGCAAGAAGGTCCGGGTTCGAGCCCCGGGGCCAGCGAGGGCCTTTCTGTGTGGAGTTTGCATGTTCTCCCCGTGTCCGCGTGGGTTTCCTCCGGGTGCTCCGGTTTCCCCCACAGTCCAAAGACATGCAGGTTAGGTTAACTGGTGACTCTAAATTGACTGTAGGTGTGAATGTGAGTGTGAATGGTTGTCTGTGTCTATGTGTCAGCCCTGTGATGACCTGGCGACTTGTCCAGGGTGTACCCCGCCTTTCGCCCGTAGTCAGCTGGGATAGGCTCCAGCTTGCCTGCGACCCTGTAGAAGGATAAAGCGGCTAGAGATAATGAGATGAGATGAGATGAGAGAATATATATATTTTTTTAATTGTGTGGCTTGATATGTCTTCTTCTGATGCTATCCACTGTGCTGCTGCAAACAGGAAATTTCCCTATTGTGGGATAATAAAGGTCTTCTTACTTAATAATAATAATAATAATAATAATAATAATAATAATAATAATAATAATAATTTTTGAAATTGAGATTTGTTCACTACATGCTTGTTAAATTATCTCTGTAATAAACTGCATAAAATAAAACACCAAATACTGTATACACATATGCCCCGCATAGCAAAATATCTGAATAGGGAAATGCATCAACAGTTTCTCATTTTCTCGTATTATCTCATCTCATTATCTCTAGTCGCTTTATCCTGTTCTACAGGGTCGCAGGCAAGCTGGAGCCTATCCCAGCTGACTACAGGCGAAAGGCGGGGTACACCCTGGACAAGTCGCCAGGTCATCACAGGGCTGACACATAGACACAGACAACCATTCACACTCACATTCACACCTACAGTCAATTTAGAGTCACCAGTTAACCTAAAGGCCCGGTCACACAGCGCTTTACGGCTTTATCACGGCCAAAACCCGTCAAAAAGTGCTCTCCCGTGAAGCAGACGATATTGTTCGTGTTGATGTCGAAGTTAAGACGTGTTACAGTCGATATACAGACGTGACAGGACGCAGGGGAAAATCGGAACGGCGTCGGACGCGGCAAAAAGTTTTGGACTGCTCAAAACTTTAGACCGCGGACAACCACGGCCGGCACACGTGGTAAAGACGTGCAACACAGGTGAAAAACACGTGATAATCAGTGTCCCGGCCGTTATTAAAACTTGGGGAGACGTGGTAAGACGCGAAAGTTTGGCGGTCTATCACGGGCAGAGCACGGTCATCGGACGGGTGTTACGCGTTGGTATCACGGGATATAGCGTGTGTTTAGCGGCTTATCACTGAGAAATGGATTTTTCCGCGTACATAGCACTGTCTAAGCCCGTTAAACGACGTCTCAAACAAGTTCTAAATTCGATTGATCACTGTCTAATCACTTCTGCATCACTTCTGATTTGCGGCATGTAAATACCGTAATTTTCTGAGACCTCGGCACTTGCAGTCTAGATGTCAAGGGGTGAACATGAACCCTCAACGCTGTGATCTCCTCATCTTAATGCTCCAGCACCAACAGAACCAACTGATACAGGCTCAACATATCCTACCGCTTTTATATGCGCAGCAAGCCGCTCTTCCAACGACGCTGAGCCGCGGTTACCCGTGATTTGGCAGTGCTGCAGCAGTGAAACAGCCGCCGACGGCCATACCCCGTACAAAGCACGGCAAAGCCAAAATTGACCAAAAATTACCACTTACGACCACGTCCACCTGATTTTTGTATCTTTTTGTACGTGATATAGACGCGGAGTGCTGTGTGACCGGGCCTTAACCTGCATGTCTTTGGACTGTGGGGGAAACGGGAGCACCCAGAGGAAACCCACGCAGACACGGGGAGAACATGCAAACTCCACACAGAAAGGCCCTTGCCGGCCACGGGGCTTGAACCCGGACTTTCTTGCTGTGAGACAACAGCACTAACCACACCACCGTGCTGCCCAGGTGCATATTATGAAATAGTTATTTGAAACATTATGTTGCTAGGTTGCCATGTTACCCAAGGTGGCTCCAGCTGGCTACTGGGGTGTTTTTAGGTGGTTGCTATGGTATTCTGGGTGCTTGGAAATTGTTTGCATCAGACTGAGCAATAGTGTGTGGGATGGGCAGAACCCAAACTAATCATTGATTTGTTTTTCTATGAAGAAAGTCAACAGTATCAGTTGCCATAGTATTTGATGATGTCATTCACAGTTTCAGACATCAAACATCATCATCCTTTTTTATGTAACTGCTGTTGCTTGGTGGTTGCTTTGGTGTTCCAGATCAGAGCATTTTTAACATAGTTACATAGCCAGATTTGGTCTCCTAGTCAATGCCAAACCAGCTTCACTGGGAGACCAAATTTTAAACCAAGATATGTCTTATCATTTGGTTCAATCAGTTGCAATTAATTAACCAAGTACCATGTAAGTATACATTTAACAAGGAAAATGAAGATCTATGTTATAAGATATACACACAAGATCATGTTCTCATCTCTCATCTCATTATCTCTAGCCGCTTTATCCTTCTACAGGGTCGCAGGCAAGCTGGAGCCTATCCCAGCTGACTACGGGCGAAAGGCGGGGTACACCCTGGACAAGTCGCCAGGTCATCACAGGGCTGACACATAGACACAGACAACCATTCACACTCACATTCACACCTACAGTCAATTTAGAGTCACCAGTTAACCTAACCTGCATGTCTTTGGACTGTGGGGGAAACGGGAGCACCCGGAGGAAACCCACGCAGACACGGGGAGAACATGCAAACTCCACACAGAAAGGCCCTTGCCGGCCACGGGGCTTGAACCCGGACCTTCTTGCTGTGAGACAACAGCACTAACCACACCACCGTGCTGCCCAGGTGCATATTATGAAATAGTTATTTGAAACATTATGTTGCTAGGTTGCCATGTTACCCAAGGTGGCTCCAGCTGGCTACTGGGGTGTTTTTAGGTGGTTGCTATGGTATTCTGGGTGCTTGGAAATTGTTTGCATCAGACTGAGCAATAGTGTGTGGGATGGGCAGAACCCAAACTAATCATTGATTTGTTTTTCTATGAAGAAAGTCAACAGTATCAGTTGCCATAGTATTTGATGATGTCATTCACAGTTTCAGACATCAAACATCATCATCCTTTTTTATGTAACTGCTGTTGCTTGGTGGTTGCTTTGGTGTTCCAGATCAGAGCATTTTTAACATAGTTACATAGCCAGATTTGGTCTCCTAGTCAATGCCAAACCAGCTTCACTGGGAGACCAAATTTTAAACCAAGATATGTCTTATCATTTGGTTCAATCAGTTGCAATTAATTAACCAAGTACCATGTAAGTATACATTTAACAAGGAAAATGAAGATCTATGTTATAAGATATACACACAAGATCATGTTGGTTAAGAAAAACAAAACTAAAATTTGGTTACTGAGATGGCTGATGTCAGAATCCGATGTCATTACTGTGTAATTTTGAGTGTCTTTTGACATAACATTTGTGCTTGGTAAATGCTCTTGATAGCTGTGTAGTCACTGTAGTGTGTTTGTCTGTATGGTGATTGGTGAACCACTTTGCATCACAGAATATGCCGCAGCGGTGTAGCCGCATGGACTCTGGGGCCTGTGATTGCATTGCCCAGACCAGTTGGTCTCCTAGTGGAAAATCCTTAAAAAATGCTCTGTTCCAGATGGTTACTAGGGTGCTGCTAGGTGATTATTATCCCAGGGCATTTGGTAGTTGGTTGGTAAGGTGTATCATTTGGTCGGTTGGTAGGGTGTTGCTAGGTGGTTGCTAAGGGATTCCAGGTCCATCCTAAGTTGTAGATAAGCAGACCCTCCAGGATTTCGCGATGTTGCGATTTGCAATTTCAACCAATCCCCGCGAATTCAGGGTGGTGTTGCGATTATATCCAATCACCGCAACTTTCCCGCAAATTTGACCAATCGTTGGCGTCGTCTTGAGGTGACGTGCGTAGTGTTGCCAGATTGGGCGGTTTAAGTGCATTTTGGCGGGTTTTGAACATATTTTGGGCTGGAAGACGTCAGCAGTATCTGGCAACATTGCATGATGTGCGAGTCAGTGTTTATATAGGCTTAAATTCTGTTGAAAGTGTGTTATGTTTACAGTGAAGCACTGTGTGCACTTTACATTATTTTTTTACTTAATACAAGAAATTAATGAATGCCAACATTTTTGCCAAAATGGTATTTTATTTTCCATTGTTTAGGCAACTTCAGCATCATACTGTGAGATTCTGTTCAAATTGTTTTTTTTTCTTCTATGAAGCCTGAGCCATTTATTTTATTAGTTTATAATTATTGTTTAATTTAGTCTTCAGGAGAGACTGCCTGCACACAGTACTAGTATTAATAGGTTTTTTTTTTCTTACATGAAAGCTGAGGCATTTATATTATATTTTAAGGTAACTTCATGTTGTGCTGTGAGGTTCTATGCACTTTAACTTTTGAACCAACAGGTGCATTTGGATAAGTAAAGCCTATTTTTCTGCATTTTTGTAGTCCTGGTAATCTTTTATATTGGTAAAGTTGTTTATAGGACCATTTCTCAGTGTCTTTGTTTTTTTAATCAATAGTTTTTCAGTAATAACTTAATATTTAACATATCATTCAATTTTAATCACAAAAAGAGAAAATCACAACAATTTCTTGCAACTTTCACTTTCTCCCACAATGTAATCGCAACAAAAACCTAAAAAACACCGCAACTTTCATCACAATTTTTTGGAAACCCCCCCGCAACAATCACAAAAAAGGCCCGTGAAATCCTGGGGGGACTGGATAAGGAGTTGCTCTGGAATAACATGTGGTTGCTAGGTTGTTTGTAGGTATGGTATCCCATGGGTGACTTTAGTATTCCAGGCTGTTGCTTGGCAGCTACTATGGTCACACAATTGGCTGTTAGCATCTTGCAAGATGGTTGTTCTGGGATTCCAAGTGGTTGCCAGGATGTTCCTAAGTGTTTGCTTAGGATGTTGCTAGGCAGATGATATGAGTGTTTTGTAATGATGGGGCTGGATTGTCATCATGGTATCCTTAGTGGTTATGATGTCATCCCAAGTCTTTCCTAAGCTCTTATTAAGTTGTTGCTATGTTCATTTTAGGCAGCTGCTCGGTGGTTGCTATGGGAAGGGCAGTCAGTTCATTTGTACTGATCTTCTCTGTATCTGACCTGACATGGCCTTAAATAGCAAATGAAGCAAGCAGGACTTGCTAGAACATTCCCCCATTTATGCCAATGGATAAAAAATTCAGATTGGAACAATTGCTACATGGAAACCATTTTTTTTAAACATTACTACAAGTTACATCTCCAAGAAAAAATGAACAGTTCTCACCAGCAGGCACACATTTGTCTTTCTGCTCCAGCTTCCATCCCCAAGCACAGGAACACTCATACGACTGGTAACCAGGCTTACAGAACTGACTGCAGCCTTTGTTCTTATCGATAACACATTTGGTCTGATCTGTGAGAGAAATAGATAACCATAATAAATAAATTAATTAATTAATTTATTTATTTATTTCAGAATCAGAAGCACTTTATTGCCAGGTATGTTACACACACGAGGAATTTGACTCCGGTTCGACTTAGCTTTCATAGAAAGAAAGAAAGTAGACAGAAAGAAAGTATAGGGAAAAAACACACACACACACAGAGTCTCACTGCAGTGAACTCCAGGGGAAGAATCGTGTTTCTACAGCGACGACCTTGAAGGCAGTGCTGGCTGGGACAGCCAAGATAAGATTGGAATTTGTTTAGACTTAAGATGGGTAGATGTGTCCTTTTTCGCTTAACCTGCTTGTCCATTCTGGCTACCAAAATGATCCATTTCTCTTTGCAAAGCCATCAACTTCTCCATGATGTTATCAATGTTGCGACTCAAGTTCTGAACAGCCACAGTCTGAGCACTGACAGCTCTGCCCACCGCCTCAATCATGTCGGGCAGCTTTGTGGGGCTTTGAACAGCTGCCACCGTTAACTGATTTCCTCGATACACCAGGGCAATGCTAAGTCCAATCAGCAAAAATCCTGTGATCATGGTTCCGAATAGGTAAATATCCTCAATGTCCTCCACGGAAAGAATCGCCAAGCACACCACACGCCACTTCTCCCAGGCATCCATGGTGTATCCGGCTGCAAACGTTCCGTCTATTTATATTTCCGTCTATTACACGTCTATTTATTTATTTATTTATTTTTTTAATCCACAGAAAAGCTGAAAATCATGGGTAAACAGACTATGTTGCCAACTGGGGGAAGCCATGGTCTAATGGTTAGAGAAGTCACTTTGGAACCAAAAGGTCACTGGTTCAATTCCCTGGACCAGCAGGAATGGCTGAAGTGCCCTTGAGCAAGGCGGCTGCTCTGGGTATGTTGTACGTTGCTCTGGATAAGAGTGTCAGCTAAATGCCATTAATATAACGTAACTGCAGCTTTTTCATTTACACCTGTGAGAAAAATGTCAATTGTGTACAAATCTATCTAGTTCTCTTTTTTTTTACCTGTTTCACAATGCACTCCTGAAAATCCTGATTTGCAGATGCAATCATAACCACCAACACTGTCTGAGCACATGGCTCCGTTTTTGCATGGTTGATTTGCGCACTGATCTCCATCTGTGAAATGATGTTATTCACAAAAATAATAAGAAAAACACTACAATGTTAAAAGGCAAAGATCAGTAAAATACAGTAGGCTACTTCATGCACATAATTTTTAACAACATTCAGCCAAGACACTGGACATCCAACATGTCTTGGCTGAATGTTGTTAAAAATGTTGTGCATGAAGTAGCCTACTGTAGTACATCTCAAACAAAAGTTTTGACCAAAAACATGCAATCACAATACAACCATGATTGTTATTTAGTTTCATATTATATCTTTTAGGATAAACACATGACATGCAGGCAGCACTACTTACCTATGTACACTGACCAGAATATATCCTGTATTAAAAGAAAAGTCTATATTGTCAAAACAGCCCCCCAAAAAAGTTAAAACATCCCAGAAGTACCCCTCCCCTCCAGCAGAGGTCAGTGTCTCCACAGCTCTACTCCATTATTAATTTCCTGTTTACTTCCTGGTTTAAATCTATATAAGCTCATAGTTCTCAGTTAATCATGACAAAGTCTTACCAATCTCCTGTGTCATGATTTTCCTAAAGACTGTGATTTTAAAACTGGGTGGCTCAATCACATTATCAGAGACTTACAGTGCGATATATGTCCTGAAACACCTCTCTTGCTTCTTCATAACTGCACACTTCCTCCAGACATTCTCGCTCAAGGTTGGGGTTGAGTGTATTCTCCTCGTTTCCTGCATTTGCTCTCTTCTGACGGCTTATGACTTCACTGGCCTCCTTCTGGTCCAGGAACACTGGGACTGAGAGGACAGGATGTGCATCTAAATACAGCATTTGAAGCTCAAGGATCTTGATGCATGCATTAAAATTCAGTTGTTATATTACATTTTATTGTAAAGGTCAAGTGCTGCGTGATGAATTATATATGTAAATTTAAACTCGAGGAAGATGAACTCTGATTAGCATGACTAACACACCTTAAAATTGGTAATTAGATGGTAAGCAGTAGCCAGTGTTTTGGCTTGTATTTGTAGCAGGTTGGGTCAACAATACTAGATAGATGTAGAAAGTCTTTTTTTTTCTTGCATGTAATGTTTCTAGACAATGAGTTGGTCAAGTGGTTAGCGTGTCTACCTCCTCCTACTCAAGCGAGTAGGACGTTTCTTTGCTTTGCTCCTGCTTTCTTGATCTTTATTTCTATACTTTACTTTCTCATTTAATTTCCACTATTTTTCATTTTATTTTTCATCTTTATCAGCTTTTAATTTAATTTTAATTTAATTTCCACTATTTTTTTCATTTTATTTTTCATCTTTATAAGATAAGTTAGCTTTTAAGACAAAATGCCAGGGGGCAAAATATCCTGCAGAAAATGCATGGAACTAGAACAGAGGATTTCTATCCTGGAATCAAAGATTGATGCTCTGCCAAAGACGGACAAATTAAAAGCGATATCTCAGGAAAGGAGTACAGAAACAGTGGCTGAGAATGCAGAGATTGCACTCCGACAGACCGATGGCATTGCAAATCGAGTGGAGGAATTCATCGATCAAGCTGGGCAAAATGTGAGTACAGAAAACTGGCAAATGATGGGTGGCAAGCCCAAAAATAAAAACAGAAGAGTAATTACCTCAACACCAGCTCGTTCTACAAATTACAATAGGATTTACAATCCTATGGAAAATTCACAGCCCATAAGGCTTCAGAACAAATTTGAATGCCTCAGGGATGTGGAAGAGGATTTTTCAAGCGGACAAACACATCGTAAAAAGAGATCGCACCAAGATCGAAGAGCTGTGGGAAGAGGCAAAAAGCAGCTCGTAACACCACCTGATCCCACAACCCTTGTTCTTGGTGATTCCACTGTAAGAAATTTAAAAGGTCATGGGATGATTATTTGCTGTCTTCCAAATGCATCTATCTTTGACACCAAAGACAGCATTTTGAAACTCGTGTCAGAGCATAAAACTATCAAACGTATTGTTGTGCATGTGGGAGCAAATGATGTTTTCAGAAAACAGCTGTTTGTCCAAGATGATTTCAGAAAACTTTTTTCTGATCTCTATAAGACTGGAATACAATCTTTTATTAGTGGCCCACTCCCAGCGAGAGGAAGTTTTGCATTTTCTCGACTCTTCACTCTTAACACCTGGTTTGGAAAAACTTGTTTTTCATTTGGTATGAACTTCATAGACAATTTTAACCTTTTCTGGAATCGCACAGAATTTTTCAAGACAAATAGCACTGAACTCAGCTGGATTGGAGCCAAGGTCTTAGTAGACCATTACAGACTTGCAATCTTTTCTCAGCCAGCATTGAGGAAAACAGTTGATAAGATGTCGCAGACGGACATAGTTACAAAAAACAATATCTCTGCAAAGACAAAACAATCATCTTTGCAAGTCGTCATCAAGGACACACAGACATCTGATCTGCCAGACTGCCAAGATTCAAAGACAGACTGCCAAAAATCAGAGACAAACTGCCATACAAAGAATTCACCAATTTCTCGCTCTTCTGATCTGCCAGACTGCCAAGATTCAAAGACAGACTGCCAAAAATCAGAGACAAACTGCCATACAAAGAACTCACCAATTTCTCGCTCTTCTGACTTCACGACGCCATCTTCCTCTTCCACACGTATGGATTTCCCAAATAGCATACAGAGATTGCTGCCAATAGCTACACTCTCTTTTTCCAACCCAAATCTGTTGCGACAAGCAGTGTACCCAGTTCATCAAAATTGTGTTCGCCCAGGACTTTCAGCTGGCTCACCATCTAAAAGATACATGTCATCTCCAATCCTTTCACCCTCAAACCAAATGGAACATTTAGAAAGTATTGTTTGATGTACTCTGGGTCCCTGCAAATGGGTGTAGCTTTGAAAACCAGCTGGGACCCTATATGCCTATGCCATTCTCTATTCCTGTGTTGATAAGAAATAGAAAACATAGAGCACATTTAACCCAGGGGGTAAACCAATCTAATCTCCTTCCTGTTTTAAAACAATATCAGAGTGCACAAGCAGATATTACTTCTAGACTTTCTGTAAAGCTAGCTCTTCTGAACGTTAGATCACTTTTAAACAAGTCATTTTTAATTAATGATCTTATCTGCAAACACAATCTTGATTTTTTGCTTCTAACTGAAACTTGGCTGGATCAAGCAAATAGTGCTACCACCCTTATTGAAGCAGCTCCCCCAAATTTTTAATTTTTTGAATGTTACCTGACAAGGGAAAGGTGGAGGGATCGCAAATATATTCAAAGTCTCTTTTCAATGTAAACAATCCTCACTTAGTGATTTTACATCCTTTGAACACTTATGTACACTTGTTACATGCTCTCCTAACATATTATTATTAACTATTTATAGGCCTCCGAAACATTCAGCCAAAGTCTTTCTTGAAGAGTTTGGTGAACTGTTATCAGTCATTTGCTTAGAGTTTGATTGTCTTATTATATCTGGGGATTTTAACTTGCATGTAGATAATCCTGAAAACACTTATGCCAAAGAACTACTTGCACTTATTGACAACTTCAACCTAGTACAACATGTACAGGGGCCGACCCACTCTCGTGGTCATACCCTTGACCTCGTCATCACAAAGGGTCTTACTGTTTCTACTACTGTTGTTGACCTGGCCTTATCTGATCATTTTTGTGTTTTCACTGATGTTTCTATGTCTCCTCACATTCAGAACAGCTCAACGATTATGGGTAAGAGAGTCATAAAAGACAACACATGTGCTCTCTTTGAGCAAGCTCTCTCTCAGAACTCAACCAAAATGTCAGACTCTGTAGATGCTTTACTGGAAATTTTTAATTTAAATATGACCCAAATTATGGATGATATTGTTCCATTCAAAATCAAAAGAGTCAATGATAAGCAGAAAGCACCATGGAAGCAGTACCCGGCTGTTAAACTGCTAAAGAGAGAATGTAGAAAGACTGAAAGAAAATGGCGCAAATCTAAACTTCACATCCATTATCAAATCCATAAAGAGATGCTTTGTAATTATAATTATGAAATTCGTAAAGCAAGACAGTCTTTCTTCTCCAATATCATAAACAGGAATATGAACAATGCCCGTGTGCTATTTTCAACAGTAGAGAAGCTAACTAATCCTCCACCACAATTAGCACCTGAACTTCTCTCAGTTAATAAATGCAATGAGTTTGCATCCTTCTTCAAAGGTAAAATTGATAAAATACGGCAGAATATTGCTCATAATATATCTCAGCTGCAAAAAATTGAAAAACTGCAATCACCAATGACACAAATAGATAACTTCAACACAATGTCAGAATTTTGTTTAATTGATTATGAGACTCTTGAAAAAACTGTACAAAATCTCAGTTCCTCAACATCTGAATTGGACATTCTGCCCACCAACTTTTTTAAGTCTGTTCTTCATCTTATAATTACAGATGTGCTTCAAATTATAAATACATCCCTAGAGACTGGCGTTGTTCCTGTGTCCCTGAAAAAAGCCATTGTAAAGCCCCTACTTAAAAAAAAAAAAATCTGGATCCTTCAGTATTAAATAACTACAGGCCAATATCAAATCTACCATTCATTGGGAAAATCATTGAAAAAAATTGTCTTCAATCAATTAACTGCCTTCTTGATATCAAACAGCCGTTTTGATAATTTTCAGTCAGGTTTTCGTGCCAATCATAACACTGAAACAGCGCTGATTAAAGTTATAAATGACATACGTCTTAATACTGATGCAGGCAAAACATCGGTCCTGGTATTACTTGACCTCAGTGCAGCTTTTGATACTGTTGATCACAACATACTGCTATATCGACTTGAACACTGGGTTGGATTGACTGGTAAAGTTATCAATTGGTTAAATTCATACTTAAAAGATAGAAGCTTTTTTGTTACCATGGGAAATTGTTCCTCAACGTCAATGTCCTTGACCTGTGGTGTCCCCCAGGGGTCGATTCTTGGACCATTACTTTTCAACCTTTATATGCTCCCACTTGGGCAAATTATCAATAACAATTCAGTTTTGTATCACTGCTATGCAGATGACACCCAAATTTATTTTGCTTTATCACCTAATGATTATGCCCCCCTTGAATGTCTTTACCAGTGTATCAATCAAATTAAAAACTGGATGTCACAAAATTTTCTTCAGCTGAACTCAGATAAAACAGAAGTAATTCTATTTGGAAAAAAAGATGAAAGACTCAGGATTACCAGTATTCTTGACACAAAAGGGATTAAAACTAAAGAAATGGTTAAAAATCTTGGTGTTTTCATTGACAGCGAGCTAAACTTTGACAGTCACATGAAAGCAATCACTAAAACAGCATTCTATCACCTAAAAAAACATTTCCAAACTAAGAGGACTTATGTCAAAAAATGATCTGGAAAAACTGATACATGCCTTCATCTCTAGTAGGGTTGATTACTGCAATGGCCTTTTCACAGGCCTGCCAAAAAAGACCATCAAACAACTTCAGCTGGTGCAAAATGCAGCAGCTAGGGTTCTCACACGAACAAAAAGAACAGAGCACATTACTCCAATTCTAAGGTCCCTTCACTGGCTTCCAGTAAGCTACAGAATTGACTTTAAAGCATTGCTGCTGGTGTACAAATCTCTAAATGGTACAGGGCCCAATTACCTCTCTGATATGTTGCAGCGGCCTAACCCAATCAGATCTACCAGATCGCAACAGAAAAATTTACTATTAAAACCTGTTGTTAAAACAAAGTGTGGTGAAGCAGCTTTTAGCTACTATGCAGTACAGCTATGGAACCAACTGCCAGAGGACATTAAAAATGCTCCTGCTGTTGGCAGCTTCAAATCTAGGTTAAAGACCAAGCTGTTTTCAGATGCTTTCTGTTAAATAATTAATATTGTCTTCCTTACATGTTTTTATAATCTGTACTTTTACAGTTTCTGCATGTTTCAAATTTTACTTAACTTTTATTCTATTTTATTCTGCTGTATTTTTCTCCCCTATTTGAACTTCTACTTCATTTTATTTTTTTTATTTCTACTATTGTTTAATTCTTATTATATTTTTCCCATTTATTTTATGTAATTTTATTTTCTATTGTTTACTGTTTTGCTTTTACTTCTGTAAAGCACATTGAACTGCCACTGTGTATGAAATGTGCTATATAAATAAACTTGCCTTGCCTTGACCAGGAGATCATGAGTTCTACTTGCAGTCAGGTCATACCAAAGACCTTCATAAAAATGGTACCTACTGCCATCTGGTGAGGCACAATGCAATACAGATGTGAGTAGGGAGTCAAACTCTCACAGTTACCAGAGAACCAGCCCCCCACTGTAATCCAAGCTATGTAATAGGCAAGAGGCTGAGAGCTACCGAAACGGAGATTGGTGCCACCTGATGTGGCTTGTGGCATCAGAAGGTATCCTTCTCAACCCTTCATTAATATTACTGGACAAGTGCATGAAGGCAAAAGGTGTTGTTGTTGTTGTTGTTGTGAGTGACTAGACACTATATCAGGACTTTTCCCAGAAAAAAAAAAAAAAAATCAGCAGTATGATTGATGCAAAACCTAGCATGTAAAGCTGCTTGGGGGGTCTGGGGGCATGCTCCCCTGGAAATTTTTGAAATTAGAGACTTCAAATGGTGCATTTTGGTGGCATCTCAGGCTGATATAGACACAGTTCAACATTATTAAATTTGCTGTTTTTTTTTTTTTTTACCTTGTCAAATATGCAAGGGGCAAGATTTAAAGGTTAGATTTGAAATGAAAACACTTTGTAGCACGCCCCTTCATTTTCCAGTTCCAGAATGCCAGGAACACCCATCCATCCGTTATCTGTAACTGCTTATCTTGTACAGGGTCACAAGCAAGCTGGAGCCTATCCCAGCTGACTATGGGCGAGAGGCAGGGTACACCCTGGGCAAGTCGCCAGGTCATCACAGGGCTGACACATAGAGACAAACAACCATTCACACTCACGATCAATTTAGAGCCACCAATTAACCTAACCTGCATGTCTTTGGACTGTGGGGGAAACCAGAGTGTCCAGAGGAAACCCATGCAGACACAGGGAGAACATGCAAACTCCACAGAGAAAGGCCCCCGTCGGCCACTGGGCTCGAACCCAGGACCTTTTTACTGTGAGGTGACAGTGCTAACCACTACACTACTATGCTGCCCGCCAGGAACAGAATCGAGGTCAAATCATGCAACAGCACCATCTAGCAACCAGTGCCAAGAATGTGGTTTTATATATGTATGGTTACGAATGGCAGTCAGTGCACGCAGTGAAACCCTTTATTTTCACTTCTGGTTTGAGTACCAGGATAGTCTAGACCTATATATTACAATATCTTCCTATTTCTATAATTCTTACTCATTCTCAGAGGGGAATAGGAGATACTTAGGTGTAGAAAGTACTCTGCATTGTTCAATTTATGGTATTGATTTTTTTTTTTTTTTTTTGTGTGTGTGTGTGTGTGTGTGTGTGTGTGTGTGTGTGTGTGTGTGTGTGTGTGTACAAGTGACAGCATGGTGCTAACATCATATAGCGTGGCGGAGAGCCATGTATCCACACTTTGGGGAAAGCCCTGCAATATAATATCTAGTCTAGGTTATCTTAAGCTACAGTACTGTGCAAAATTCTTAGGCACATGTAAAGAAACACTCTAGACCAGAAGAAAAAATTAAATTAAAATGTTTCAACATTTAAAAAAAATGCAATAAGCCATAATAAATGAAACAAAGTCAATATTTGGTGTGAGACGACCCTTTGTTTAAAAAAAAAAAAGTAGTCTCAGGTACAGTGAGTGCAGTTTTATAAGGAAATGAGCTGTAGGTTTTACTTACAGAACCAGCCACAGTTCTTCTGGACACTGACTGTCACACTTGCTTCTTAATTTTGTACCAAAACCCAGTAGCCTTCATTATGTTTTCTTTTTTAAGCTGAAAAGTGCTCTCTTATGGAATATGCTACTGAGATACAAACTTCTTCTGTAACATTTAATTTTTGGAAAACGAACTAAATATTTTTTTGTACTGACTCGATAATGTAGAAGTCATAAAATAGAACTCTAAAACAAAGTTTGTATAAAAATAAATAGGGTGCCTAAGACTTTTGCACAGTACTGTGTATATATAACCATATGATAACAGGACACATTTTATTTCACACAGCTATTAAAAAGCTCGAGCATGTTTGTGTGCTGAAGAGTGTTTAAATCTTATGCTTCTTGGAGACTAAAGTGAAACAAAAGCACCGATTTGAACCATGCTGGTGTTGGACATGCACCATTTCCTTGTGGGAGGAGAAACAATTAATAAATCTCATCTCATCTCATTATCTCTAGCCGCTTTATCCTTCTACAGGGTCGCAGGCAAGCTGGAGCCTATCCCAGCTGACTACGGGCGAAAGGCGGGGTACACCCTGGACAAGTCGCCAGGTCATCACAGGGCTGACACATAGACACAGACAACCATTCACACTCACATTCACACCTACGGTCAATTTAGAGTCACCAGTTAACCTAACCTGCATGTCTTTGGACTGTGGGGGAAACCGGAGCACCCGGAGGAAACCCACGCGAACACGGGGAGAACATGCAAACTCCACACAGAAAGGCCCTCGCCGGCCCCGGGGCTCGAACCCAGGACCTTCTTGCTGTGAGGCGACAGCGCTAACCACTACACCACCGTGCCGCCCCCAATTAATAAATAATACAACTTAAAATTATTAAGCAGTGCAAATGGCCGACCACAGAACTTCACAAATGAAACTCAGCTCTTTATTTACACTGCTAAATCATTTTTATTAACTCTGAAATATCCATTTTCATTATTACCCTCATGGAGTAGCTGCATGGAAATGAAAACTAGCATATTAGCTTATGAGAAGATTCATATATCATAGCTCTCAGGATCCCAAGGTTTATATCCAGTGACAAATAGTATGATTAAAACTGAGCTGTACCTCTGCTTTTGTCCAGTCCAGCCGTCACATAGCCTAATAGAAGGGTTAGGGAAAGTGCTGTAGACAGCCACACCATGGTAACGTCTGAATCTGCAGCTCGTCTGGATCCTCCTGTAATGTTTAAAGTTCACCCTGAAAAAGTTGTTTACTTTACTGAGTACCCTTTGATCATCACAATATTGATCCATTTCACTATATTTCATATAGTAACAGCTTCTTTTAACACAGCCATTTTCTTAAAGCAAGATGGCCTTTCGATTTCATAAAATCAGTGAAATTTTAGTTCCCTCTGAAATGTGGTCATTGTGATATGTTTATTTATGTAATATCTCACAAAATATCAGGCCATTCTGTAGCTGGGAAGTTATTTAATTTGAGGGGATTAAAGCAAATAACGTGCATGAAATCATTTGCTTTGTGCAGTCAAGCAGACAGAGGAAGTGCCTTGCCCATTTTTCCTGCATCCAACACCTCAATTTCAAGAACTGACTGTTCTCTTGCTGCCTAATACAGTGCCTTGAAAAAGTATTCATACCCCTTGAACTTTATCACATTTTTCCACCATACAACCACAAACTTAAAAGTTTTTTATTGAGATTTTATGTGATAGACCATCACAGAGTAGCACATAATTGTGAAGTGAAACGAAAATGATAAATGGTCTTCAAAATTTTAAACAAATAAAAATCTGAAAAATGTGGTGTGCATTAGTATTCAGCCCCCTGTACTCTGATACCTCTAAATACAATCCAGTGCAATCAACTGCCTTCAGAAGTCATCTAATTACACTGAGTGCAGAATTATTAGGCAAGTGAGTATTTTGACCACAACATCCTTTTAATGCATGTTGTCCCACTCCAAGCTGTTTAGGCTTGAAAGCCTACTACCAATTAAGTATATCAGGTGCTGTGCATCTGTGTAATGAGAGGGGGTGTGGTCTAATGACATCAACACCCTATATCAGGTGTGCATAATTATTAGGCAACCTCTTTTCCTCTGGCAAAATAGGTCAGAAGAGAGATCTGACAGACTTTGAAAAGTCTAAAATTGTGAGATGTCTTGCAGACGGATGCAGCACTCTTGAAATTGCGAAGATGTTGAAACGTGATCACCGAACAATCAAGCGTTTCATTGCAAATAGTCAACAGGGTCGAAAGAAGCGTGTGGAAAAAAAAAGGCGCAAAATAACTGCACATGATCTGCGGAAAATCAAGCGTGAAGCTAACAAGCAGCCATTAGCATCCAGTTCTGCCATATTCCAGAGTTGCAGCATTCCTGGAGTGTCAAAGAGTACAAGGTGTGCAATACTGAGGGACATGGCCAAGGTAAGGAAGGCTGAAAAACAACCACCACTGAGTAAGGCACACAAGATAAAACGTCAAGACTGGGCCAAGAAATATCTTAAGACTGATTTTTCTAAGGTGCTGTGGTCTGATGAGATGAGAGTGACTCTTGATGGGCCAGATGGATGGGCCTGTGGCTGGATCAGTAATGGGCACAGAGCTCCACTCTGACTCAGACGCCAGCAAGGTGGAGGTGGAGTACTGCTATGGGCTGGTATCATCAAAGATGAGCTTGTTGGACCTTTTCGAGTTGAGGATGGACTCAAACTCAGCTCCCAGACCTACTGCCAGTTCCTGGAAGAAACCTTCTTCAAGCAGTGGTATAGGAAAAAGTCAGCATCTTTCAAGAAGAACATGATTTTCATGCAGGATAATGCTCCATCTCATGCGTCCAAATACTCCACTGCGTGGCTAGCCAGTAAAGGCCTGAAAGGTGAAAAAATAATGACATGGCCCCCTTGTTCACCTGACCTAAACCCCATAGAGAACCTGTGGTCCATTATAAAACGTGAAGTCTACAAAGAGGGAAAACAGTACACCTCTCTGAACAGCGTCTGGGAGGCCGTGGTTGCTGCTGCACACAATGTTGGTCGTGAACAGATAAAGAAATTGACAGAATCTATGGATGGAAGGCTTTTGAGTGTCCTCATGAAGAAGGGTGGCTATATTGGTCACTGATTTGTTTTTGTTTTGTGTTTGAATGTCAGATATGTTTATTTGCAAATCTGGAGTTGTCATATCAGTGTACCTGGTGAAAATAAATAAGTGAAATGGCTACATATTTGGTTTTTATTAAGTTGCCTAATAATTCTGCACAGTGAAAGTTACCTGAACACATACATATTCTCCTAAAATGGCCAAAACTAAAAATGCCCCACTCTAACTTCCATACATATTCAGCTTTGATATTTATGAGACTTTTTGGTTGATTGAGAACATAGTTGTTGTTCAATAATAAAACTAATCCTCAAAAATACAACTTGCCTAATAATTCTGCACTCCGTGTAGTTAATAGAGTCCTAATGTGTGTAATTTACTCTCAGCATAAATACACTTGTTCTGTGAAGGCCTCAGTGGTTTGTTAGAGAACACTGAAGAACAAACAGCATCATGAAGACCAAAGAACTCACCAGACAGGTCAGGGATAAAGTTCTGGAGAAGTTTAAAGCAGGGTTAGGTTATAAAAAAATATCCCAAGCTCTGAACATCTCAAGAAGCACTGTTCAATCCATCATTCAAAAATGGAAAAAGTATGGCACAACTGCAAACCTACCAAGACATGGCCATCCACCTAAACTGACAGAGCGAGCAAGGAGAGCATTGGTCAGAGAAGCAGCCAAAAGGCCCATGATCACTCTGGAGGAGCTGCAGAAATCCACAGCTCAGGTGGGAGAATCCGTGCACAGGACAACTATAAGTCGTACACTCCACAAATCTGGCCTTTTTGGAAGAGTGGCGAGAAGAAAGCCATTGTTGAAAGACAGGCATAAGAAGTCCCATTTACAGTTTGCCAGAAGCCATGTAGGGGACACAGCAAACATGTGGAAGAAGGTGCTTTGGTCAGATGAGACCAAAGTTGAACTTTTTGGCTTAAATGCAAAGCAATATGTGTGGCGGAAAACTAAACACTGCTCATCACCCTGCACACACCATCCCCACTGTGAAACATGGTGGTGGCAGCATCATGCTATGGGGATGCTTTTCTTCAGCAGGGACAGGAAAGCTGGTCAGAGTTGATGGGAAGATGGATGGAGCTAAATACAGGGCAATCCTGGAAGAAAACCTGTTGGAGGCTGCAAAAGACTTGAGACTGGGAAGGAGATTCACCTTCCAGCAAGACAATGACCCTAAACATACAGCCAGAGCTACAATGGAATGGTTTAGATCAAAGAATATTCATGTGTTAAAATGGCCCAGTCAAAGTCCAAACCTAAATCCCATTGAGCATCTGTGGCAAGACTTGAAAATTGCTGTTCACAGACGCTCTCCATCCAATCTGGCTGAGCTTGAGCTATTTTGGAAAGAAGAATGGGCAAAAATGTCAGTGTCTAGATGTGCAAAGCTGGTAGAGACATACCACAAAAGACTTGCAGCTGTAATTGCAGCAAAAGGTGGCTCTACAAAGGATTGATGCGGGGGGGCTGAATACTAATGCACATCACATTTTTCAAAATTTGTTTAAAATTTTGAAGACCATTTATCATTTTTGTTTCACTTCACAATTATGTGCTACTCTGTGTTGGTCTATCACATAAAATCTCAATAAAAAACTTTTAAGTTTGTGGTTGTAAGATGGAAAAATGTAAAAAAAAAGTTCAAGGGGTATGAATACTTTTTCAAGGCACTGTATATCCCACCTCTTGACAGGTGCCAGTGTAATGAGGTAATCAATGTTATTCACATCACCTGTCAGTGGTTTTAATGTTATGGCTGATCAGTGTATATATGTCATTTCCCACAGAAAATGTACCAAATATTTTTAATTATAAGCAGAATTTTGGCTGAAGAGCAAATTAGCTGAATAAATCTGAATAAATGGATGACGAGGCTTGTGTTTAGGCAATGAGTGACTTTTACTTCAGGCAGAGGCGATTCTAGAGTCTGTTGTGGCCCCAAGCAAAAATTTCCAGGGGGCCCTTCTGACCAGTGTTCATCACCAATATGTTATAAATAATCTGACACCAATGAAAAATGTATGAAACCAAAGTTTTTTTAAATTCCAAATGTGAAAATACAATGGTAAAGAACAATAAAAAACAAAATAAATAACTAAATAACAAGTTTGTTACAGTACATTGTAAATAATTTGGCATCATATAAATATAAAATAAAAATATAAATGAAATAAATAACTTCAAATATTTAACTTTAAATAACTTCAAAAAAAACCCATATAATCTTTGTACAAAATATAAGTATGCAATTCTCTTCAGCACTTTGTACTGTAAGCACTGCCTCTAGAAATGCTGCTTATGGGCCTTGGATAGAGCAAATGCAGAAACTATTTCCTCCAGATCCAAAGCTCTTCGTACACTGCGCTCTATAGACATGAGAGCCAGCCCTGAAAGTCTCTCCTGTGACATGGTGGATCTGAGATAGGTCTTGAGTTTTAAGGAGGAGAAACTTCTCTCTCCAGAGGCAACAGTGACCTGAACAGCAGTCATTTACTGTTAATGTTATGCTTATATCATTATCTGCTTCACTTACCACTGTCTTTCTTTCTTTTTTCTTCATTCTCTTTTTTCTTTCTCTTCTCACTACCAGATGGATAACTCCTCTTCATTTTCCCTCATCTTCTTTTCCATTGCAGTCCGTTAACATCACACAGGTTAACGTGAGGTGGGATTGACGTGGGGCCCCGTTTGGGAGGTTTCCTACTGAGATGATGTCATTGCAAATCACCCATTGTTGTTTATTTGATTTAACCTTTATTTTTAACAGGGAGGTCGGCTGAGAGCAAGCTGTCTTTTTCAATTCTCTCTGTCATTGTTTTTTCAAACATAATTTTTTTCAAATATATATATTTTTGAGACATTTCGGTACATAAAACAGCCCTCGGGCCCCGACTCTCGGGGGACCCTGGGCCAGGGGGCCCCAAGCAGTTGCCTGCCTTGCCTGTTCACAAGCTGTGCGCCTGACTTCAGGTGATGACACAGAGGTGTGTATAATGCTGATAATCAAAATCACATTTTATTTCCCATTTAATTGTTAACTTGGAATTCTTTATAATTTGGCAGGAATGTTGTTTTTCCATCAGTAGATGAGGTGATAATGTTGAGGTTGGTGCTGCGTCTTTCAACTGAATTGGAATGAATTTGTCTGTTGTAGTCCTGTACCATACTTGCCAACTCTACCGATTCTGACAGGTGAATACCGCGTACTGATTTTAGTCCTAAAATAAATAAATAAATAAATAAATACAGCATTATATGATAATAATCAAAATAGTCAGTGAACACTGTTAGGTTTGCTCTTCTGACCTCACTTCAGCTGTTTTCAGCACAGCAGATACAAATACAGTACCGTGTAAAAGTCTAAGGCACGTGTAAAGAAATGCTGTAGACCAAAAAATGGCTTAAAAATAATGAAATGAAATGTTTCAACATTAAAAAAAAATACTATAAACAGTAATCAGTAAGCCATAATAAATGAAACAAAGTACTGAGCATCTTGCAGAACCAGCCACAGTTCTTCTGAACACTTTGTCACACTCACTTCTTAATTTTGCACCAAAACCCAGTAGACTTCATTGGGTTTTCTTTTTTTAATCTGAAAAGTGCTCTCTTGTGTAACATACTGCTCAGATACAAACATTTTCTGTAACATGTAATTTTGTGCTGGAAAATGAACTAAAATGTTTTCGTACTGACTCAATGTAGAAGTCATAAAATAGAAATCTGTAACAAAGTTTGTATGAAAAAAATAGAGGCATTAAGGCTTAAGTGCGCAGAACTGTATAGTATATTACGTCAAATAGTCATGTTAAGGGACTATTTGATGCTATATAGCTACTTGTATGAGACGATCCCTTATTTTTGGCCTCCTACTGAAGATTACAAATGGCTTTGTGACCTCATTGCCGATTGACTTGAACCATAACGAGAGCCGATGGAATGGTGCAACGAGACCGCCAATGACCATGTAGTTCACTCTGGCCTCGTCTAGTCCAGAAGGAACGATCTAAAGTGGGCCACCTTGTGCAATAAATGTTGCAAGCTAGATACACGATAATACAAGCTATATATAGAAGCTATATATACACCCTAGGAATACCAACCTATTTGCCAGAAAGAATCCAAAACGGCGAGGAATTGACCAAGAAGAAGTGATTTTTATTGAACTGCTCATTAAGGCTTAATTAGTCCATAATTTCATTAATAATTGTAATTCAGCAAATCTGGGTAGAAGTTATATGCATGCTAGGTGCCCCTACCTTCATGCCAGAAATAATCAAAATCAGTGAAGAATTGAGGGAGAAGAAGTGATTTGTGTGGAAATTGCTCTTAGGGATTGATTAATTACTCCATATCTTCATTATTAACTGCAATTATGCAAATCTGGGTGGAAGCTATACGCACCCCAGGCAGACCTACCTTCCTGCCAGAAAGAATAAAAATCAGTGAAGAATTGAGAGAGAAGAAGCGATTTTCGTGAAATGTGGATGAAGCTGGACGGAAGATGGACAACACATGATGGCATAAACTCATCACCTGTCAGCCGGATGAGCTAATAATAATAATAATAATGATGTTGAATCTAAATTATATTGCTCTATCACGCCATTCCATTGGTTCTTATTATGGTTCTAGACGATCAGTAATACAGACACATATTCCAACAAATCACGCACAGTGAAAACTCTGAAGAAAATAAAGATTTGCTATGACAACAAGTTCAAGGCAACTTGGTAGTCAGATCATCCATGAATCAAAGCATCAAGGCAAAGTGAGACACATGCATTTTGTGAAGTATGTCAGTCTGATATCTCGACCATATTTCCTGCTATCTTCCAATGATTTTCTCTGACTTTTCCTCTTTTAATTTTCTTGAAATATGTCACTCAGAATGCAGGAGAATGCACCATTTTACACCTTTTTTTAATTCCAAAATTTTACAGCAAGCATGCCCCCGGACCCCCCAACAAGTTTGCGACCATGTCACGCAATCCAATCCACCTGTTTTCATTCTCAGGGGATTGAAAAGTATGCTGTACAACTCTATATGGTAGAAAATATGATGATGTGAAGGGATTTCCCAGGCTGCCATACATATCACATCGTACAGTAAGTGCTGCATCATTCAGTGCCATGGATGGATGAAGGGCATTGGACACAAACGACATCTTTGTTGTAGGCTACACTGCCCTCATGTGGAAGACTGCATGGTTTTCTTCGAGAAGTAAACAAAGATTAGCTTACATCAGGCCTGAATTCATGTACCATGCTGGGAGGACATCCTAAACCTGATCATATATGTAAAATCATGCATCAGACATTATACTGGTATAGTAATCAGAGATCAGTGTTCAATGAAAAATCTAACTGTAGACTAAAATTGTAGCCCTGTTATTATGTGCAAGGGTTCCTATAATGAGAGAAATAGTGATTTTATTGCAGGTGTATTATTATACATGCACCATAGGCATTTATTTCTATTATAAATAAACACTGCATTTTAATTGCTCTTAAAATATAGTCTAATATATGATTAGTGATGGAGTAGCTACCACCCTGGAATCCCAGTCACATCACATCACAGCTCAATAATCTGATATATTATTAGATATTATTATTAGATGTACCTACCAATCCAGAGCACAGATAATCCTTAAGGTATAGTTATCACTTTATCCTCTCAATTTATCCAGATTGTTCTTCATAGTCACCGAGACACCAGATGAAGAGCTTATGTAAGGCTGTCCTGTTTATCAGCCACGGATTTAAATCCTCATTCAGTCCTGGCAAGGCGTGTTCATCTTCTAGATTACTGTAATACCTCTGCATGAACACTAGGGGGAGCTCTTAAACTACAAACCTTTCAATACCTGTGTTTGCAGTAGAAGAAATGCACAAAATCCATTTGAGATAAAATATTACCCATTTCTTTATCTCTTTCGTACATCCATTGTTTAAAAACATATCACTTAAATTTGAAATGTCATATTGATTTTCCCCCTAAAGTACAAAAAAGTAAAGGATTGTCTGTTACAATGACATACAGTTGTGGTCAGAAGTTTACAAACAGTGACATGAATGTCATCTTGGATATGAATGTCATGGCAATATTTGGGCTTTCAGCAATTTCTTTGAACTGTTCTTTTTCTGTGGCAGAATGTACAGCATACATCTTTAATTAAAAAAAACTAGAATTTGGTGCACAAGTTTTAATTTTCTTTGGGTTTACTGAAATCAACACAGGGTCAAAATTTTACATACGTTCACTTAGATTATTAATTAAGAGGTGCTGAAACTTCCAAGATGTCCCTTATCTTGCCAGGGCTGAGGTCTCTTAACTTCCTGTTAGTGATCATCATTGACTACAGCTGGTAGCTTCTCTGTGCCTTTATAAAAAGGGTTTGTTTACAGCACTCATTGGATTAAACAACACACAGTAAAATGGGAAAGTCCAAGGAGCTCAGTGCAGATCTGAGAAAGAGGATCGCAGATATACACAACTCCGGAATGTCTCTTGGAGCCATTTCTAAACAACTGCAAATTCCAAGATCAGTTCAAACAATTGTATCCAAGTTATTGTGAGGTGTCATCAGTTTGCCAAGTCACTTTGCTTCAAGAAAACCCAAACTGTCACCCTCAGCTGAAAGGAAATTGGTTTGGATGGTCAGGAACAACCTGGGAACCACCATGGCACAGCCCTGCTATGAACTGGAAGCTGATGGATCACTGTCTACAGTTCAGATCACCATGGACTAAGAGGCTGCTATCCAAGAAATAACCCCCTGCTCCAAAATTGACACCTTCAAGCTTAACTAAAGTTTGAAGCTGACCACACGGACAAAAAAAAAGCCTTCTGGAGGATAGCTGTATGGTCAGATGAGACAAAGATTGAGTTGTTTAGCCACAGTGACCACCATGTACAGAGGGACACTGTACCAGCTGGTGGTGGTGGTAGGATCATCATGTTCTGGAGCTGTTTTGCTGCCAGTGGAACTGGTTCATTGCACAAAGTGGATGGAATAATGAAGGACGACAACCTCAATTCTTCAGCATAAACCATCAGAAACCTGAACATGACTTGGGACTTGCAACAGGACAATGAACCCAAACACACATCAGAGCTGGTTGTGGAGGATAAAGCATGCTAATATTAAACAAGTCCTGATTCAACCCTATTGAAAATATATGGACCGTGCTTATAAGTCACGTCCATGCCAAGGGGGAAAAAATTTAATTAATTGAATTCTACCAGTTCTACCATGAAGAATCGTGAAATATCCAACCAGAATTCTGCCAGAAGCTTATTCATGGTAGACAAAAATGGTCAAGGTGAATCTTGCAAAGAGACATTTTACCCAAATATTAGGTGTGCTGTATGTATATTTTTGACCCTGTATGTATAATTTTGACCCCGTGTTGATCTCAGAAAACCCAAAGAAAATTAAAACTTGTGCACCAAATTCTAGTGGTTTTTTTTTAAATTAAAGATGTATGCTATAAGGGGCGGCACGGTGGTGTAGTGGTTAGCACTGTCGCCTCACAGCAAGAAGGTCCTGGGTTCGAACCCCGGGTCCGGCGAGGGCCTTTCTGTGTGGAGTTTGCATGTTCTCCCCGTGTCCGCGTGGGTTTCCTCCGGGTGCTCCGGTTTCCCCCACAGTCCAAAGACATGCAGGTTAGGTTAACTGGTGACTCTAAATTGACCGTAGGTGTGAATGTGAGTGTGAATGGTTGTCTGTGTCTATGTGTCAGCCCTGTGATGACCTGGCGACTTGTCCAGGGTGTACCCCGCCTTTCGCCCGTAGTCAGCTGGGATAGGCTCCAGCTTGCCTGCGACCCTGTAGAAGGATAAAGCGGCTAGAGATAATGAGATGAGATGAGATGTATGCTATACATTCTGCCACAGAAAAAAGATCAGTTCAAAGAAATTATTGAAAGCCCAAATATTGCCATGACATTCATATCACTGTATGTAAAACTAAGTTAAAAAAAAAATCAGCTGTAATTTTATTATGAATTCATCTTCAATAACTGTGGATAAAACATTATACCTGAAAAAATGAATTACTGGGGTGGCACGGTGGTGTAGTGGTTAGCGCTGTCGCCTCACGGCAAGAAGGTCCAGGTTCGAGCCCCGTGGCCGGCGAGGGCCTTTCTGTGAGGAGTTTGCATGTTCTCCGGGTGCTCTGGTTTCCCCCACAGTCCAAAGACATGCAGGTTAGGTTAACTTGTGACTCTAAATTGAGTGTGAATGGTTGTCTGGGTCTATGTGTCAGCCCTGTGATGACCTGGCAACTTGTCCAGGGTGTACCCTGCCTTTCGCCCGTAGTCAGCTGGGATAGGCTCCAGCTTGCCTGTGACCCTGTAGAACAGGATAAAGTGGCTAGAGATGATGAGAAAATGAATTACTTTAATAAATTATAATTATTTAGAAGAACAATTTATTTTTCACACATACACTCAAGCACAGTGAAATGTCTCCTCTGCATTTAACCCATCTTTAGCAGTGAGCACACAAGTGAGTAATAAGCACACACACACCTGGGGAGCAGTTGCTGGTTAGGTGCCTTGCTCAGGCCATGGCTACCCCATGTTAACCTAACTGCATGTCTTTGGACTGTGGGTGGAACAGGAGCGCCCAGAGGAAACCCACACAGACACTGGAAGGACATGCAAACTCCACACAGAAAGATCCCCATCAGCCACTGGGCTCAAACCCAGAACCTCCTGTTAAGACTGCCTGGCTCAAGGCAACCTCAACATAAAGGGATACCACACCGTAGTGTCAATTAGACCAAACATTTATTCACATACATACAAAATGTCAGTAATGAATAAGATAAAAGTGTAATGCGCGTGTGCAAAAGTATGCCTAATATTAAAAATAGATCATAAAAAGTCTTCTCAGGAGGGAGGGAAAAGCCTGGCGCCGCAAGTCGAGACCGAGAGAGAAGGGAAGACACCCAGTATCTTTATACTGGCCTCAATCAGGAAGAATGCACCACACCTGTCTCACACACTCTGAAAAGAAACAAGCACAAACAGGAGGGGGAGTGGCCCAAACAAGCATTAGTGCAGCCGACCGTAACATACCCCCCCTCTTAAAACAGAGGCCAACCAAAGTGGGACTCTGCACTAAACATTCGAATAATTCAAATTTACTTAGACATAGCAAATCAGCAGTTTCAACTATATCAACTACATCACTGTATTCTGGTAGCAAAATTTCACAAACCACCTTTTACATCTCAACCTCTCCCCAGTGTCTAATCACACCCATGACATACATCAACCATCACCAAGTACATTGCCGATCCCCAAAACCTCCTCTTCCCCTTCATCAGCATACCCCAAACCCTGGGAAAGCAATTTAAGGAAAGGGGACAGGAAAAGAGGAACAGGAGAAACAGACAAATGAATGGGACAACATAATTATGCATTTGCAATAGAGCGGGACAATGCGTCGGCAACCACATTGTCCGGCCCCCTGATGTGCCGTATGTCCAATTGGTAAGGTTGCAAGAATAAGGTCCAACGCATAAGACGCTTATTTGGATTGTGCAACGTATGTAGAAATATGAGTGGGTTATGGTCAGAATACACAATTATGGGTGGCACCCCACTGTCTACATAGACCTCAAAATGTTTTAATGCCCAAACCAAGGCCAGAGCCTCTTTCTCAATAGTGGAATACGAAATTTGATGTTTATTAAATTTCTTAGAGAAGTAACATACTGGACGGCTAACACCCTCCTCATCCAGTTGCAACAACACGGCCCCAGCAACCACCTGACTAGCATCCACCTGAAGTTGAAATGCCTGATCTAGTCGAGGTGCTGCCAAAACAGGTGCAGTGGTAAGCAACTGTTTTACATTCTCAAATGCCTTTTGGCAAGGGGCAGACCAAACAAACTTAACACCCCCCCAAGAAGGTCAGTGAGTGGACACACAATGGTGGAAAAATTTCTACAGAAACTTCTATAATATCCCACCATCCCCAAAAACCACTGCAACTCTTTCCTTGTCGTGGGCGCTGGAAACTGATCAATTGCAAGGACTTTGGCCCGCACTGGGCGGACCTGACCCTGGCCTACTACCTTCCCCAGATAAACTACAGTTGCATGGGCAAATTCACATTTAGCCAAATTAACTGTTAATTTTGCTTGTACCAACCGTTCAAAAAATGCCCGTATATGAGCCAGATGTTCCCCCCAAGTATCAGACACAATCACAGCATCATCAAGATACACTGTACACCCTGGTAGGCCTGATATCACCCTATTCATTAGTCGCTGAAAAGTTTTTAATATTAGGCATACTTTTGCACACGCGCATTACACTTTTATCTTATTCATTACTGACATTTTGTATGTATGTGAATAAATGTTTGGTCTAATTGACGCTACGGTGTGGTATCCCTTTATGTTAAGACTGCCTGGCTCAAGGCAATCTCAACATAAAGGGATACCACACCGTAGCGTCAATTAAACCAAACATTTATTCACATACATACAAAATGTCAGTAATGAATAAGATAAAAGTGTAATGCGCATGTGCAAAAGTATGCCTAATATTAAAAATAGATCATAAAAAGTCTTCTCAGGAGGGAGGGAAAAGCCTGGCACTGCAAGTCGAGACCGAGAGAGAAGGGAAGACACCCAGTATCTTTATACTGGCCTCAATCAGGAAGAATGCACCATACCTGTCTCACACACTCTGAAAAGAAACAAGCACAAACAGGAGGGGGCATGGCCCAAACAAGCATTAGTGCAGCCGACCGTAACACTTCTTACTGTGAGGTGACACTGCCAACTACTACACCACCATGCCGCCCATGGGTCATCATTATTGGTGCTGAACAAGACTGCAGAAAAATGTCACCTTTGAAACAAAATGCAATAATATTCTTGACACATACAAAATTACAAAATATATGAAGATGTTCAGAGCTTAAAATTAATTGCTTAAGCAATCAATCTAACAGGGCACACCTGGGGAACAAGGAACATCTCCGAGTCAAATGTTCCAATATTTTTGATTACTTGAGATTTAAAAAAAAAAAAAGTGCATGGGTTCAAACAAAAGGTGCCATGTTCTATGCAGTTTAACATCTAGATGTATATATCAGGAAATAAATAAATAATAACACATACTTTATATAGCACCTATACATATATGATCTTTACAATCACAAACTATCCATCCATTATCCGAAGCCACTTATCCTGTTCTACAGGGTCACAGGCAAGCTGGAGCCTATCCTAGCTGACTATGGGCAAGAGGCAGGGTACACCCTGGCCAAGTCACCAGGTTATTGCAGGGCTAGCACAGAGACAAACAACCATTCACATCTACAGTCAATTTAGAGCCACCAATTAGCCTAACCTGCATGTCTTTGGAGTGTGGGGGAAACCAGAGCACCTGGAGGAAACCCATGCAGACAACATGCAAACTCCATACAGAAAGACCCTCGCCAGCTGCTTGGCTCGAACCCAGGACCTTCTTGCTATGAGGTAACAGTACTAACCAACTGCACCATCATAATCACAAATTATTAAGTTATAATTCAATGACTAATCAATAACTAATTAAAAAGGCTAATAACCAAAAACTAAACAGCTATAGATTAAAAGCGAGCCTAAAAAGATGCGTCTTAAGTCTGGCTTTGAAAACATTAACGTTCTCGGAAATGCGCACATGGTCAGGCAATTTACTCCAAAGAAATGGAGCATGTGAAGAAAAAGACCTAAAACCATAATTGTTCAGTCTGTAGGAGACTGGAACAAGCCAGACAGCAGAAGTAGAGGAACGTAAGGTTCTTTTAGGTCTATACACTGTCAAAAGCTCTTGTAGGTAGGAAGGCACAAGACCATTCAGACATTTAAAAGTAAGTAGGTTAATCTTGAACATAATTCTAAATCCATCTGATATCCATCATCTTATCATATTTTGATCACAAATCAAAATCTCTTCAATCTTTTATATAAATACAAATTGCAGCCACAAAACAGCAGGTATTGTGGGGTGTCCTGGTATGCAGTGGTTAGTACCTACCTAAAGGTATCCATGGAAGGACAATCAGCAAAGTGGTGATAGGGTCATGGGTGTCCAAGGCTCATTGATGCGCATGGTGAGCATCAGTGAGCCTTGGACTAGTCTGTCTGTTCCATTCCCTCAGAAGAGCTTCTGTAGCACAAATTGCTGAAAAAGTTTATGCTGGTGAAAGGTGTCAGAACACACAATGTGTGGTGTATGGGGCTGCATAGCTGCAGACCAGTCCAATGTTGTAACACTTCTGTCTTATCTACTAATAAACCGGGGTGCCAGGCAGTAGAATACTGCCAAATTTGTCAGGGATTATGCAGGTTAAGTCAAAGGGGGAAAAAAGCACAAGAACACATGGATCAACTTCAAGTATCACATGAATCCTTAGTTTCAATGGTTAACTACGTAGTGTAATATGCTTACTTTTAATCTAGGAAACGCTTAAAGTAGGGCAGCACGGTGATGTAGTAGTTAGCACCTTCACCTCACAGCAAGAAGGTCCTGAGTTCGAGCCCAGCAGCTGACGAGGCCTTTCTGTGTGGAGTTTGCATTTTCTCTGCGTGGGTTTCCTCCAGGTGCTCCGGTTTCACCCACAGTCCAAAGGCATGCAGGTTAGGCTAATTGGTGGCCGTAGGTGTGAATGGTTGTCTGTTTCTATGTGTCAGCTCTGCGATGACCTGGCGACTTGTCCAGGGTGTACCTCGCCTCTCGCCCATAGTCAGCTGGGATAGGATCCAGCTTGCCTGCGACCCTGTAGAACAGGATAAGTGGCTACAGATAATGGAGGGATGGAAACACTTAAAGTTTAGCCCTGAAATCATAGGCAAAAATTAAGTTATTACCCGCACCCACCACATCACACAATTAAAGACCTCAAATAATTCACAAAATCAGTCATTTGTACGTTTCATAATAAATATATTGTTCTCCACCAGATCAGTCCAACACCCACAATCACAGTTCAGTTCAGAATACCCACACTACAGTTCAGGTCTATTCAAATCCAACAATGTAGTTCACCAGTTTGCAACCTCTTTTATCAGAAGTAAACCAAAAAACACCCTTTAAACAAAATAACTAAAAGTTTTAATCAAGTCAGTCAGTTTTGTTACTCACAACTCTAACACTCCCCCAAACAATCACAAGTTTGTCGCGATAACCACTCTGGTTCAAGTTATCCCTCAAGCTCTTCCAATTCTGTCAGTGTTGTCATCGGCTGATGATGGTGTTTAAGAAAGAGGATGTGATCTGGAACAAAGTTTCAAAGATGCTAGAGAAGGGGATCTGCTGTAGCACGGTGAAATTAGTGCTAGTGACACTTGGGCGGCACAGTGGTGTAGTGGATAGCACGGTCGCCTCACAGCAAGAAAGTTCTGGGTTCAAACCCAGTGGCTGGCAAGAGCCGTTCTGTGTGGAGTTTGCATGTTCTCTCCATGTCTGTGTGGGTTTGCTCTGGTTTCCCCCACAATCCAAAGACATGCAGTTAGGTTGATGTAGGGTGCCCTTGAGCAAGGTACCTGACCCCTGACTTCTCCCTGGGTGCTCTGGTGTGGCTGCCCACTGCTGTGTGTGTTCACTGTTTCAGATGGGTTAAATGCAGAGGATGAATTTCACTGTGCTTGAAGTGTGCATGTGACAAATAAAGGTTTCTTCTTCCAGTTTTTCCCAGCTGCAGACAAGCGACGAGAAACAGATAAATGTTCTTTCCTCCTCATTTCAACAACAAGGGGTTTGTCGGTTCCTTTCTCCTGCTGATGACCATAGACGTGTCCTTTGGTTTTAACATATGGTACGACTACGGGTATTTTTGCTAGAAAAGAAATGTGAAGTCACACAGTGACGGGAACTCGTGAAGAGTAGCAGACCGGCTGACCAACCCCTTACAGCGCACCCCATCTTCCTTTTAAATGGGATCACATTATTTCCAAAGGGGTAGAGGTAGAGGTAACCCAGCACAAGCAAGCAGCCGTCTGCTCCTGCAGCCATGAAGGCGCTGGTCACACACCCACTTGTCACACTGGGGGTGAAAATGGCAACCGCAGAAAGTTGAAGAAGGAATGCGAGAGCGTCTCCCAGCAGTGACCTTCGGGGGAAATGTTGTCTCAGCAACGGCCTTAACCGAGACCGGTGCTGTCTCAGGGAGCCGAATGTCGATAAGATATAAATTGTTTGGTCTTTCCAGACGCAGTCTTTGCACATCCACACCACTCATCCATATCTGTCCATTCCATCCATTCTGTTCAAATTACTCTTCAAAAAACTTATTCCTTGCAAAGCCGAAAGCTTCTCCAAGATAACAACCATATTGTGGTTCAAGTTCTGAATATCCACAGTCTGAGTGCCGACAGCTTTGCCCACCGCTTCAATCATATCGGGCAGCTTTGTTCGGCTTTGAACAGCTGTCACCATCGTCTGATTTCCTCGATATACCAGGTCAATGCCTGGCACAGTGGCACAGTGGTGTAGTGGTTAGCACTGTCGCCTCACAGCAAGAAGGTTCTGGGTTCGAGCCCAGTGGCTGACAGGGCCTTTCTGTGTGGTGTTTGCATGTTTTCCCCATGTCTGTGTGGGTTTGCCCTGGTTTCCCCCACAGTTTGAAAACATGCAGATAGGTTAACATGGGGCCCGAGGTCAGGCTGAACTGCCCTTGAGCAAGGCACCTAACCCCCAACTGCTCTCCAGGCACTATACCATAGCTGCCCACTGGTCTGGGTATGCTTGTGTGTGTGTGTGTGTGTGTGTGTGTGTGTGTGTGTGTGTGTGTGTGTGTGTGAGTGTGTGTGTGTGTGTGTTCACTGCTTCAGCTGGGATAAATGCAGAGGACGAATTTCACTGTGCTTGAGTGTGCATGTGGCAAATAAAGGCTTCTCCTCTTCTCTTCTACCACTGAAAGCGCCTAAAATGGACATGTGAGCATCAGAACCAGACCATGGAGCAATGAAAGAAGGTGGCATGGTCTGATGAATCACAGTTTACATGGGGAAGAGATGGCACCAGGATGCACTATGAGAAGAAGGCAAGCTGGCAGAGGCAATGTTCTGCTGGGAAACCTCAGGTCCTGGCTTTTCCTACCTAAACATTCTTGCAGACCAAGTACACCTCTTCATGGCAACGATATCCCCTAATAGCAGTGGCTTCTTTCCGCAGGATGCACCCTGCACCCTGCCACACTCCAAAAATAAATGCCCTATGAGTACATGTGGCTACTGCTTATAAATAAAATAGTTTTCTGATCCCATGTCCATACAGTAAATATAAAATATATACATGTTATCAGTTATACTCTTCTCATCTATTGCAAGCATCATCAAGCTGTGAGCAGCATCAGGACTTGTAGTATTTTGGTTACTAATTTTGTTTACTGTGTTTTGTTCAAAATGCAGTGCTGTGAACTCAATCTATTTTCAAAATAGTAAGAAAGCACTTGTTCATGAATTGTCTTAGAAGCATTATTTAGTACTAATGAGCACATTTTGTTTCGCAAATGTAGTGTAAAGGCTCTAAAATAAAAAATAAAATTAAAAAATTAAAGTGAATAGCAGAAGTTTGATATCGGCTTTTCAATATATCTGCCAAAAAACTAAAAAAAAAACCTTACAAAACTTTTCATTTGACCGTTCAGAAGGAACAAACAAAAGTTGTGATAATCAAAAGGTCAATTTTCTTAAAATAAACACCACTTACTTGATATCGAATCAGTAACCTTGGCGAACCACGAGGTGAATTTCATTTATCTTTTTATCTGCTGATTATCTTCCGATACTACGAAGTTATAACGAGGTTTCTTTTATTTCGTTTCTGGTTCTGATTGGTTCTGAAGTTTATCAAGAAGTAGAATGGGTAATCAAACTTGATCAGGATAAGTGCTGATTGGTTACGAAGTTTCGCTATTGTTACACATTCTTACAACACGATGACATAGTGGCTTCACCACTCATTCTTGTGTACCTTTGATAACACGAGATCAACTGTTCATATCGCGAGATCACGATTCGCTGTTCTGGTGATTGTAATGCTTATGAGTATGCACATGTGCAGTGCGCTATTGTTACACTCATTCTTACATTCTTACAACACAATGACATAATGGCTACTGCCTCACTTTGCTTCTATGAGTCAGTAGCCACAAAAATTGTTCAAGAATGGTTTGAGGAACATGATAAAGAGTTCTCTCACCTCACTCACCCAACTCTTGGTAGGCCTAACACCTGTCAGCTGATAAGCTTTTTCTATTTATCTCGATCGTTAAATAATTTGGCTTCCATTACAGAATCCAAAGATATCTATTTTGCTGTGAGCGACTCAGTAATATTTTGGATCCATCGCTTTCTTGGCTGTCCTACAGGTCTTTTAGTTGGGGGTTTCCAGATGAACATTTCTTTGATATCTGTTGGTCCTCCATTCTCATCATATGACCAAACCATCTGACATGGGCACGCTCCACAAAAGTGAAGACACTCTCCACATGCAGTTCTTGTCTAATTTTTTCATTCTTGATTTTGTCAAGTTTGGTGACATCTTTGATCATTTGTAGAACTCTCATCTCTGCCACCTGTGCCCTACTTTTGGTCTTGGATGTAAGGGTCCATGCTTTGCAGCTGTAACAAAGCATTGGTCATGGGATGGTCTTATATATGCATATTGCACAGTATGCAGTATGCAAAGCCCAGCCACACCTCATGGTGCATCCAGGACAACACTCTTGTCTACAGACAGGGGTGGCTAAAGGGGCTCTGGTGAAGGTAGGATAGGTCCAGAAAACCACTGCGAGATATGCAGTGGATATAAAAAGTGTACACACCCCATTAAAATGATAGGTTTTTCTGAAATAACATGATAAAGAATTTCAAAAATTTTTCCATCTTTAATGTGACCTATAACCTGTACAATTCAATTGAAACACAAGCAAATCTGTTAGGGGGAAAAACATAAAAAATAAAAAAATACAATAAGCTGGTTGCATAAGTGTGCACACCCTTAAACTAATACTTTGTTGAAGCACCTTTTGATTTAATTACAGCATTCATTCCTTTTGAGTCAGAGTCTATCAAACTGCCACATCTAGACTTCGCAATATTTGCCCACTCTTCCTTGCAAAAGCGCTCCAAATCTGTCAGATTGCGAGGGCATCTCTTGTGCACAGCCCTCTTCAGGTCACCCCACAGATTTTCAATTGGATTTAGGTCTGGGCTCTGGCTGGGCCATTCCAAAACTTATTTGGGGTCATTGTCATGCTGAAAGATGAAATTCCTCTTCACCTTCAGCTTTCTATCAGACACCTGAAGGTTTTGGGCCAAAATTGCAAGCAGCATTTAATCAGAAGATTTATGGCTCACCTGCAGGTTAACACTTTTCCCTTGGAATGAAACGAGACATTTGGACCAGTGCCGTATTAAGCCAATGCAGTGCCCCTGGGCACTATACCTCAAGTGCCCCCCCCAACCACCACCCTGCGCGCACGCATTCAGTAACCTCCTGCACACACTCACAAACCTTGCCCTTTGCTGTCAAAAATAGTAGCATATACATAAACAATAGTACACATAAACAAGGTAATTCTTCCTCATTGAAAATTTATTAAGTAGGCTACATCAGCCCATCAAATTCACTGAAAACAACCAACGATATGCATGTAGGCATATTGAAATGTCTTATTCAAAAATGAGCAGCATATATTTGTATGTCTCAATAAAAACCTTCAAAGCATCCATACTCTATTCTATCCATATTAAAATGTCTCAATTCAAAATGTGTATCGATTCAAACAGCATCAGCAATTTAAACAGCATCCATCTATATACAATACAGCATATTCAAATGTGTCAATTCAAAATGTGTATCAATTAAAATTGCATTGATCTAGGCAACATATTCAAATGTCTCAATTCGAAATATAATTTCAAATAACATCCAGTATGGCATATTCAGATGTATAATGTACATATGTGTATCAATTCAAAGAGTGTAAGAAATCTGGTTTTCTTACCGTCGTGCCGTGCGGATGTTGCATATTTAGCCGCCCGGTTGTGGTAGGTGGCGGGACCATTAGCAATAGCCAGTTCTTTTTTCAACTCCGTTAGATCTCCCCATAGCGCAGGATCAGTTGAAATAGAGAAGTGTTCTACTGGCATCGGCTGTGCTGGGTTGACATCCATAACACCCTCGTCTTCCTTCTTGTCACCATGGTGTGAACTGATCTCTACCTGGCTTAAAGTGGCTTCGCACATATCCTCCTCCCAGGGGTCTCCCTCGCTCCCATCTTCCTCAAGGGGATCCTCGTCGTCGCCGACCCCTCGGCTAACACTGGCTGTGGTTGTAGCATCTCCCCGGCGAGTGCTAGCAGGGCCATCTCCCTCACTAGCATCGCTGATTTCACTAGCTTCGGCTTCAGCGCTGGTAGTGACAGCAGTTGTCGATGTTTTTATAAAAAAACGATCTAACACTTGAACATTTTTAATTGCAGCTACACGCCTGGAGTCTTTCTCTTTCTTTAATTTTCTCTTCGCACAACCACTCAATTGATGTCTGTCCATTTTTCATTTCTACCGCGGTTTTTAAAAAATTGATTGTAGCGTGAATAGCGTGTGGGTGGAGCACAGAGGACGGCAGGACAGAGATCAAGGTTTACAGAAGGCTTTATTGCCGAACTTTTCAGTCTCGCAATGTAAACCGACAGTCAGAGACACGCACGCACGCACACACACTGTCATCTCTGCTCGGGAAGAAGCTCCCTTCCACTCTCCCTTTCCCTCCTTAAGTAGGGCGCGGTTTACTGGGGAAAACACACACAAAACACAGGTTAATTACCCTCAGGTGTCG